>NC_065527.1:8979305-9007848 GCF_006386435.1 Epinephelus moara
CTCAGTCGTAACTGTAACTGATGCTGAGACTCTACTGACTGTGTGACTGGTAGACGGTGGTGGGTGGCGCAGCAGGCCAAAACACAAATTCAAAACATAAACATGATTTGCGGACTGTAAAATTTTTATTTTTAATTTAATTTTTAATATTCTGGCTGTACTATTGTTGTCAGTGAGATCAGTATGTTATATGAACATTATTCCTTAGTCTCTGTGACATATTAGGAGGATTTTATGACTATTTGCTTTAGATTTCTTACATATAACTCCTTTAAAAAATGCAAGAGGCGTTGCTTTGTTGCTGGCCATTTTCTCCGGTGTGTTAAACACACTTTAGAAAGGAGTGTCCCCAGACTATCAGAAGGCGGAGATCTCTGATTGTCTGGTGGCGAGACTAGCAGTCCTCAGATAAACACAGTGGCCAAGTCTATTATTTTTACAGTCTATGGTCCAGACTCCTGTCTGTGGTTAGATGCAGGCAACAAAGACACTTTGTTTAAGGTAAGGGAAAAATCATGAGTTCGGTTAAATAAAAAAAGGTATTAATAAAAATAATAATAATGCTGAAGTCAGCGGTAAAAGCGGTTTGCAAAACTGTCTATGTTCAAGGGGAAAAAATGAAATATACACTGTGACGTTCAGTATCAGCTTTTTTACAACTTGCCAGATATGTTGTTTAGCAACATTTCCATACAGATTTTGCGTGGCATTACGGTTCCCTCAAAACTGCATTTGCTGTTTCAAATTAGTTGTATTTAATTTCTAGTAAACAGGGCTGGATTTTTTAACATTAAATTATTGTTATTTACGGGGTCAAGGTCTGTTTCCCCCAGCTGACATTTATGTTTTCTCATATTTGTTCATTTTCCCATGTTAAATTTATCTTGGTGTGAAACCTTCAAAATCCCATTAAAGGCCCCGCTTTTTTCTTTTGCGACTCGCCAGACGTTTTACTGCATCATCCAGCAGAGAATAAGTTAAGTTACGGACCTATGTCAAATACACGCTTTTACAAAATGTATGTCGTAATGTAAATTTGCAAAACAGCTATTCACAACTTTAAACATGTTTTTAAGCTGCATTGCAAACATTCATTTAGCTTTTCACCTTCAGTAATGTTAGTAGATGTTAACAAGTACAATGGTACAAGTGCAGCTAATTTTGCCATCGATTTATGTATGTTCATAGGTGTATATATTTTTGTTCAGAGAGGAACTGTTTCTTCCTTACACAGAATCTTCTCAAAACCTGTTCAAAAAAGAAGCACATTTATTGTCACCGTCTCTGCTGCTCTTTCACTGTGTGCTGTGTTGTACTGCAGCCCGGAGCTCGTTCTTTATTGAGTCCTCGAAAATCCTAAGAGGCATTTTTTATGTTCAAGGTCATCTCTGCTGCTGCCGCTCGTCACTTCTTATGCAACCTTGTGCCTGTCCTCAGATTTGCCTTTAATCTGACAAATACTGGAGCAGACACTCTCTTCAGCTTCACCGTGTCGTGTTTGTGTCTGCACAACAGCTGTAGATGGGACCCAGAGATCCACTGCGCTCACGACAGGCTCTGTTGTCACGGTGACACTTGGCGGATTAGGCTTGATGTCACGGAGTGTGTCTGCGACCTTTGTTTGTGTTTTCGCCCTCATGTGTGTGTCTGTGTGTGTTTTCATTCTTTAAGTGTTGTTTGGATTATCTCCCTCAGACACAGCACATTGTGTCGGCCTCTGAGGGCCCGAGGTACAGTCAAAGCAGCGGCTGCATCACCGAGTCAGCATCATCCTTTACGTCCACATGACATGACTGAAGCTCAGGAGAGCTCAGGGTGTGCTGGGACTGAAGCCCTGCCAGTAGAAATGGGAGAATCAGGATCTTAGCCAGCGGGAGTGGAGCAGGGTTTCTGCAAGAGTTGCTTTCATTGTGCAGCGTGATCACACCTACAGTAGAGGAAAGGGGTATTGTCTCTCTGACTGCAGGCCTGTTTGTTCTGAAAACAGGATCTGCGGACTGATTACGAAGGCGACAAGGTTTCTGCCTCGACTCTGTGTTATGTAATGTGAGGCTGCTCAGTCGGGCGGGGCGGACAAGCAGTAGGAAGCAGAGACTATAGAAACTATATATGCCTGGTTGTGATGTTAAAGGTTCTGTATGCGACATTCAGAACATAATAATGAAGTCAAGCTACCTCTGTGTGTTGTAATCTAATTATTCCCTTTAATATTAGCTCCCTGAAACAGAGATTTGCATACTGTTTAGAAAAGTTTGTGTCATCCTTTGTTGTTTGTTTTGCACGCAAGGTATCACCTGATCTTCTTACCAAAATCTAAATTTATTGAGCCTTTTTTCAGGCCCAGAGCTTTGCACACATCTCGATCCATTTTCACCTCCTCACAGCCTCTTTATCCTTCACCTACTGTACCGTACGGGCTGCGGCCTGCTGAATATGCATCAGCAGCTGCTTTAATTGATTCTCATTCCAGTCACAGTGAACGAGGGAGCCAATGTGTTAAGGATTAAGATTTACATACCTAGAAATAGTTCAGAATGTGGCTCTGGTGAGTTCATTTCCAAGTCCTGACACAATGCAGTGCTCCCTGGTTTGTGCCAGCATGCTTCAGTAATACATGAGCTGAATGAAAAGGGTATTACCACACTTGGGTTATTTTTATCACCCTAAGTTGATCTGTGTTGACACGTCAGGATACACAGCTCTACTGTTTCCAAGAATTTAGATTTGCGGTAGACTTAATGTGATTTAATCTGAACGTACCATAGGTTAGCGTACAATGGGAGACTACACACACACACACACACACACACACACACACACACATCTGAAACACAATCAATACTCAACAGTTTAGTCATCCTGCCACAGACTGTATAAGAATCATGGAAATAGCAATCGTAACGTCACTAGTTGTTTTGTGGACTCCCATTTTTAAGCCTCGAGTTTGGCATTTTGGGCACCCCCATCTTGTTTTTTTGGGGGCAACAAAACATATTTTAGCCACCTAAAAAAAGTCCCATCTAAAAACATCTATGGCAGTTTAAGTGAGTAATTTCACTGCTTTACAATTCCGTCAGATAACCCATTTTGACGGTGGAGCCATAAACCGTTTCTATTCCCCATCTATGCTCTCGTCACAGTCACCAGACCCCATTGACAAAAACAGTAATTTTAGCTTGCTGAACACAGGATCAGCTAGTTTACCACTGCGTCTTTAAGTTGGTTAGTTTGTTATATTGTGTGACATTGGTGAATCTAAACTGACCCTTTTGAATGCCACAGGCACACAAAAAAACAAAAATATTACAAGTTTGAGGCAGCAGTAGTCCAACAGCTCCTGTGTTCAGAAACGTTAAATTACTGTTTTTCTTAATGAGGTTTGGCATTGAAGAGAGCGATACAACGGATTCATTTTCCCATTGGAAATCATTGTCTGACATTAAAGTAAGTCAGTGAAAATATTCTAAATATAGCGTACACTTAAACTGATATTGATTTTTTTTCCGTGGGACCTTTTTTTTAGGTGGCTAAAAAACATTTTGTTGCTGACCCCTTCTGCAGCAATAGATTGCTTAGCTTCCATGTCAGACTCCAGCCTGCTTAGTCTGGGGCCGTTTAGTGGCCGTTTTGGTAAGCAACCAGAACCAGGGCGAGAGAGACAGGATCTGGAATTCGATGGATGCGCCTTTCCGTCAAAATAAAAGCACCAAGCTAATAAAAATGCGGTGAAACTTTTTAATTTAAAGAAAATAATTTACAAGAAAAGCCCCAAGCCATTAAGTTAACCTTTTTCTTTTGTTGTATTTAACTGTATTACAAGTTATTGTCTATTTCAGTTGTCTGTTTTATTTAATAGGCACTTCATCCTAGTTTCGTACATTATACCTGTAGTTTGTAAATGCATTTTTTAGATAAAATTTGGGGCGTTGGGGGCGGAAGAGAGAGGAAAACTGCGTGATGCTCGCCATGTAGCATGCTCTATCAACCACAACAACAACAATATGGTACTAAACCGGGGACAGAAATCGATGGTGCGCCAGAATTTAAAGTTTTACTTCGGTGAACACTTTTACTTTGGTGAATTTGGTGAATTCCGGATCCGCTCTCTAGACCAGAACCAGAATCCAGGCAAAATTCAGAGTGAATGGAAACCAGGCTCTTCGCCGTACGTGAAGAGCCTGGTGACGCGAGGCTAAGCCTGCCGACTGGCATCTACTGTATGTAATATACTGTCTATGGATAAGTTCCCCATAAAAAAAAAAAAAAAAAAATACTGTTTTACAAACACTGACAACATCAGCACTTTAATGCATCACAATGAAGTGGTTAAAACCTGACCCCCCGACATGTAATATGAGGACTGAGATGGTACGGGAAATTTACCAGATGGAACAGATAACGTTCTCCTTCAGACTCCAAAAGTAAATTTTTATGAAAAGATAGAGCCAACCTTTACCTTTTTCCCAATTTATACATTTTCTTTTATTTCAAAATGAATGCTTTAAGCTGGCATGTGTTTAGTGTTTTGTTTTTTTGTTTTTTTAAAAGAACAGGATGGAAATTCTGACATTAATTGAATAAGTTGCTGGAATTGAAATTAAAACTAAGTTAAAAAAAAATCTGAACTGTCCCTTTAAATAATATGATGGCATGTTACACTTGAAAAATACTCTCCTTGTTCTGTAAAACGTGCAACATGAGGTGACTTATATTCTTAACATCGCTGCCATCTCTCCTGTATGACCTGAATGCTGCGTAACAGCATGGTGGTCAGTCCACGTGTGCAGAGAGTGAATTTGCCCTTTTTACAGCCTTCACAGCCTGATGTGTGAGACCACGTCTGTGCTGTAACTCCTTCATGTTCTCCCTCACTACTGCTGACTGGTTGTTACATGATGCTGGTGCTGTGGGACTCTGTGAATGTGAGTCAGTCTGGAGTGCGTACAGCGCTCCTGTAATACCCAGCAGACACAGCAGCACTTCACTAATAGAAAAGACTGTTATGCAATGTGATTTTCTGTGTGGCTGATTTCGGATTAGTAGGTTAGAGGTGAATGGGGTCAAAGCAATGCCACCAACTTGGTTTTATTGTGTTGCACCACAGAGAATCAGTTTAGCATACGGCACTGCGGGCTGAGCTGAGGGTGTGTGTGAGGGTGTGTGTGAATAAAGCAGCACTTTTCCTCCTCTGGCTCTGATATAATAAAGAGCTCAGATTGAGCTGTGGAAGACTGTGGGTGTCAACTAGCAGGAATTTGGGAACTTATTTGATTCTTATTACTATGTGAGACTTTATTTATGTGCAGAGGCCATTTGTAAAAGGCGTTAATCCAAATGAAATACTGAGAAATGCTTTCCTCACTTCTGTCGCAAATTGCATTGCAAAGCAGTTCCTCTTCAGAGCCAAATGAAGGCAGAGGGGAGAAAGCTGTGGTGCCTCTCGGAAATGTATTGCCTTTTATTGTGCTGACTGTTGGTCTGGAAAATCATTTAAAAAGTAAACAGATAAATGTTTATTGGGCTGTAAAGGCCCCCCCTTCACAGAGCAATAATGTGCTGGCAGATAGAAACGAGGACACCAGTCCAAACTCCCTCAGTCAGAGTCCATCTGATTTTCCCAGCGATCTGGCGCTTTAAAGAAACACTGAATTTGCCTTGAGGAAACGTGCTGTTTATTATGTTGAGGATCCAGTTTGGCTGGTGCCATGTGTGTCTGTTGTGTCAACACTGTCTGACTCTCAGCGTGTGCATGATAATAGAATAAAGCTCTGCTCTTAGCATAATGAAACATTACTGTACATGTTGAACCCTGTATTAAAACCCACCATCTTCAGCATGTTAGATAAGTAAGGTATGGCAAACCTTTGGGTTAAGAACAACACATCATTTCTGAGAGCTGTTTACAGTAACGTCTGTGAATTCTAAAAAGAAAAGCAGGAAGCCGTCTCTGCAAAGTTCCCGTTGAGTTTAAATGTCAATTTTCATTGCTGTAAGTGCCACAGACAAACTTCTGTTCACCTCCACTGTGCTGAGATCAGGGCAGAAATCTCAGTGTCAGATGTCTTAGAGGCAAATACTTTCAAAACTGCACGTACCAGAAGTGAGACAGTATCTCAGTTTTAAAGATCATCACTGGTACTGTTTTCCATCTTCAAATCCAGTGTGGGTGGTTCTGTCTTCACCTTGAATTCTATGAATTCTAATGTACTTTGCTTTTATTTGGGTAATGTGATTTGTCTGGCTCTTTGAATTGGTCGAGACTACAGGCTGAAGGACAGGTTAAAAACATTACATAATACTTTGGGTCATTAATGGATTTATTTAGGCATATTTTGCTTAGAGTGGCTGTAAGACTGTGTAACTTTTGAAAGAGAACATAACGACATCTTCCTCTTAAAAAGGACACGCTGAATTCACAGGAAACAAAACCAAAACAGTCTTAAACTTCTACATGAAAAAGGAGTAGATGAAGAAATTTAGGAGCACAGCGAAACATGTTGAAGTTATTGCTAACATATTTATACTGTGCATGTGTGTGTGTGTGTGCTCATTCTGCTTGTGTGCAATTATGATGTGAAAACCAGTGGAGGACTGTGGAAGTGAAGGAAGAACTCGGAGCTTTTACTTATGTAAAAGTAGAAATACAAGTGTAGAAATACTCTGTTACAGGTAAAAGACCTGCATTTAAAACCTTACCAAAGTAAAAGTACAAAAGTATTAGCATCAAAATATACTTAAAGTACCAAAAGTAAAAGTACTCATTATGCAGAATGGACTGTTTCAGAATGATATATGTTGCATTATAATTATTGATGCATTAATGTGTTCATCACTTTAATGTGGGAGCTCATTTTAACTACTTAACATATTTTACCAGCTGTGTAGCTCATAATTCAATCAAGATTATTTGTCCTAATCTATAATATTACATTATTATTTTTTATTTCTTGGCAATATTTTGTATTATTAACATGAATATTCAAAGTAAATTTATCAAATAAATGTAGTGGAGTAAAAAGTACAATATTTGATTCTGAGATGTAGCAGAGTAGAAGTATGAAGGAGCAGAAAATAAAAATACTCAAGTACCTCAAAACTGTGCTGTACAGTAATGGAGTAAATGTACTTAGTTACTTTTCACTACTGAAAAACATCAGTCATATTGGCATTTTGAGCCAAGTCACATTAAAACTATGCGTTCCCCCTCTGCCGGCTCCAGAAGGGGTTGAAGTGACTGCGGGGTCACAGTAGCTTTGCTAACGTTGGTGTTAGCTGCCCTGTTGTAATTAGCCACCATGCCAACAATAATGTTAACGACGTCGGGTAATGTAAAGTGCCAACGCATTCTCACTCCGACCTCGTCACTTATTGATGTTTGGTCATGGACTTTCCACGTCCACATACGATATGAAAGGTACCCTGGGTGTGTTGGTGTTTGATGTTCTGGGACACCGTGTCAAGGTCTTCCTGTTACATGCATTGTGTTCTTTCAAAATACACCTCCGTTTTCACAGGCAATTTACCATTTACATGCAGTCTCTTTCAAAATAAAAGCACTACGTCAGTACAACACCGCATGGGGTTAAGTTTAGGAAAAAAGAACAGGGTTTGGATTAGAATCTTGCAGGATGTGAACACTGCTCTCCTGGGTGAAAGTAGGTGTTTGTTGGACTCATCTATCAACTTTTGCCGCATTAACTTTTGTTCTTGTCCCGCCACATTTCCCCCTGATGCCACTAAGTGCCGTTAAACTATTACGGTGATCGGCTGCGTTTCATGCCAGCGTTAAAGGACGGCTTTTTTTGTCAGTAGCCATGTTTCCATCAGCCTGTTTAGATGCGCATCTAGAAGTATTGCATCGGAAAATTATGATGGAAACGCCAAAATTCGAATTAAAATCCCCTGATTCACACAAACTAAAATACACTCACTTTAGCCGGGTTTGGGTTGATTCGAAAAAATGTTGATTCACAAAACGGGGGATGGAAACAGTTATGTTCGAATTAAGTCTGACGTAGCGCACCTCTCTCCATGGTGATATCCACACTCCAGGTTGGGAAGGCGGTAATACATTTACAAGCTGGTTGCCAACCGCCAGAAAACGTAGAAGAAGAAGAATGCGAGACTTGTTTTGTTTCCGGTTCTGCGGAAAACTCACACGAGTTCGTAGTTTTCACCAAAGTCCATACATTTGATGGAAACACACAGGATTCGTATTTAAGTCCATACATTTGATGGAAACACACAGGATTCGTATTTCTTTTAATGCGCATTTCCCAATGATTTGAATGACTTTTGGATGGAAACATAGCGAGTGTCTCACGCCACAAGTTACTGCCCAAGCACCAGATTTCAACGACTTCGGAGTGAGACCAGGTTTAAAGTGCAAAGCCTCGTTAGTCGAACCTTGCGATTCCCCCTCACCTGATTCTTTCTACTCGTTTATTTTTTGCTCAAACTTAAAATGAACGGGTTCAGGTTTAGCGACGTCTGCATTTTTAAAGTTAACTTATAGCCTCTCGTACCAATACTTTTTTTCAGTGTTGTTCACCTTTCTCTCACTCAACAACAGCTGCATCATCAACGAAAACTCTACTGTGATTGGCACATTGCTGCTTGAATGATTTTTGAATGATTAGCAGTAGGTAGGTTGTAGTCAAATCTATTTCTAGAGGCATTGGCTACTTGCACTGTTGAGCCTTGTCCCAGTCACACTGCCTAATAATGACGTCTTTAAAGTGACTCGAGAGAATCTTGGGAGATGAAATTTATCCTGTAATTATCATTAAACTGCCGCTGTTCAGCAGAAGTTGCCTAGTCTTCCTTTAGGGTGTCGTTTAAAGCGACTGCATGAATATTTGGACATTTCTGGCTCTGGCATCTCCCAGCAGTAGTATCAGAGAAGACAGTGTGGTGGCCAGCAATGCACACAAGTTCTCCCACATCACACACACTGTGCCAGTTTTCAGCGGGACTGTCTCATTAATCTACAAACAAAAATTCATGCCATCAGATGCTATAATTAGATAAAAAATGTACACAGGGTGGCTTTAAATGTTTTACTCTGGCTAAATGGCGGCCATGCAAGACTCATCCAGTGGAACAGTCTGTGGTGTTTGGATGTCAGGTGTTGATATGTTGGTATATGTACAGTCAGAATGTATGTGTAGGCTGAATGTAAAGCCCATCTTCTCTTTCTGTTTCCAGCATCAAGTTACTGGCGGTTCAGGACCTGCTGGAGCGGGAGGCTCTCGATAAGGTAAAGTGGAGCTGTGCACCCGACTGCTCTCTGTCTGGGTCACACTGTCAGAGTGTGTGTGTGTGTGTGTGTGGGGGGGCTGTTACTGTAGGTGTGAAAGGCTGCTGTGATTTGCAGCATTATAAATGAGATGACTCACCACTTGGTGGAATGTGCTCAGAAACTCTCGCTCAGTGTTTTCACATTTATTTAATATGTTGCTGTTATGCAAATGTTCCCTCTTTCCCTCCGCTCTCTCGCTCTGTGTCTCTGTCTCCTGAGTGTAAATGTCTTCTATTTCGAGGCTCACATTGAAGTTTGAACTGTGTTAGCGCTCTCCTGTGCTTTCATTACTATAAATATGACAGCGGTTGCTATGAGTCGGAGGGTGCCCTCTTCAGCAGTGTCAGTAATCAGGATTAAAATTCTTTTTAAATAGCAGAATAAATAATTTTGCTGGCACTTTTTCGCTGATAGCTGGGAGTTATTCAGCATGAGAGGATGCTTGGGCTGCAGCCTTTAACCATGTTAAACCTGATCACTCCATTACTTGCACCGATCTAATTGAGGAAAATATGAAATATACAACATTTTTCACATATTTACTGCATATTTAGAGCAAGATCTGTCTTGAAATATGCGTCATTTCTCTGTTACATCATGTTATACCGCTGATCTGAGGGGTTAGTGCTCAAAATTCCAGTATTGAAACTTCTAAAATGTTAAATCGTGTTAGTGTTGAACTTTACAGGAAAAATCAGTTTCATAGCAACCCACATTTTATTGTAATAGTTTTGATCGAAGGTCAGAATAACATCACACCCTCCTCTATTATTACAGAGGAATAAGAGTTGGTTGTAAACAGCTTTCCAGCAGAGTTCAATGAGTCTTTTCGCTTTTTTTCTGAGAGTCTGATAAGAAGATTGTTATCAATCTCGTGTGTTACTGTTAGTCCAGAGCTGGAGTCAATATGTAGTTAGCTTAGCTTAGCATAAGGACCAGAAGCAAGGGGAAACTTTTGTCCAAACGTTCAGAGTACACCTCCCAACACCTCTAAAGTTCACTAATTAAAGGTCTAGTGTGTAGGATTCACTGGCATCTAGCGTTGAGGTTGCAGATTGCAGCCAACTGAAACTTCAATCGTATGCCAAGCATGTAGGAGAACTACGGTAGCCAACGTGACATATGAGAATAGCCCTGTCTAGAGCCGGTGTTTAGTTTGTCCATTCTGAGCTACTGTAGAAACAACATGTTAGACTCAGTGGAATAGGACTTACTCCCATGCTGTGTCTCAAATCGCGTACTTCTGTACTTAGACTTAATATTTTGAGTGCATAAGTGCGTTCACACTGAGAAGTATGGAAAAATGCAGTGCACTATGAGTACCCGGATGGTGCACTCAAAACGGTCAAGAAGTTGAGTGTGGAACTATGGCCATCTTGGCCACGTAGCGGAAGGGGAGGGACCACTTTTCAAACTGGAAATGGCGGTCGAGGACTGTGCGACCGTGAGCGTCACTGCATTGTACAAATACAGTACATGTGTTTTTTGCACTAAGCACCACTATACTGTTGTCGGGTATAAGCCAGCAGACATGTGTTTTTTGCACTAAGCACCACTATACTGTTGTCGGGTATAAGCCAGCAGTATGTTTATTGCGTTAATTTAGCAGTCTGTAATGATTTGGTACTGCGAACGATAACGCAAATGCTAATGCTAGTTTGCTAACTAGCTAATTTGCGGTCGTCGTTTTCGGTGAGTGCACAACGGCCATGTTTGGTTTGAGACAACACTACCCTGTCGAAATTCGCGTACTACACCAATAAGTACATAGTGCACATAGTATACTACATGGAAGTGTACTAACGGAGGTATGTGATTTGAGACACACCACCATGTAGATATAAACGGCTCATTCTAGGGTAACAAAAGCACAACTAATGAACTAATGAACTACAAACTAATGAAAACAAAGTTATGACTATTATACTCCATTTTTGCCAGTGTGTCCCTCTAAATCACACACACTGGACCTTTAATGCAAATACGGTATTGATATCAATCTAAACATCTCACTCTTGGAATGAGAGAAAATAAGCATATTTTCTAAAACGTTGAGATATTCCTTTAGCAAATTTACCACCTTCTAAAATCCCAGTCTGTCTCACAATATTAATACTACTTTACTACATCCATATTTCATTATGACCCAGTTCAACTCAAGTACTTGACTGTTTTCACTTAGAAAGTATTAGTACGAGTACTAATAGAGTTGGAAAAAGTCACAACAGAAAGTGGCAATGTAAAATGTATCCACACCTCTACATGAAATACGTGGTGCTACAAGCTTGGCCAGCCTGGTGAACTATTGTAGCCGGCAAGCTGTAGGGCCAAAGAGACCTGGAAACAGCATTGAAGGCGAGACCCTGTTGATTCCTATGAAAGTTGCTCAGTGGCACATGAAGCCAAGATAGCTCTGTTTCCACGGTATGAAATTACCCCAGTGATTGGCACTGCTTCTTCTACTTGTCCACTGGTCAAGCTGGCTACTTCCAGTTTAGCGCTCTGTCAACATGAATGGGGATAAATTGATTTTGTCTTGCTGCTTTTCTAGACTTTCCAAATCAGACCAAATGGATTAGATCCTGATAGTGAAACGAGTCATTTTGAGGGGGTTGTGATGCTCAAAAAGTATTCATGGATTTACAGACGTCTCTTTCCCAATGTAAGTCTATGGGGAAAAGTCTTTTTGGGCTCAATGGCATCACATGACGGACTCAGGAGTTGTAATTCGACTGTTTGGCCATTACGAAAATTTGCTTCAAATCCCAGCTAAACACTAGCCTGGAAATCTAGAAAGATTTAGGGTCTGGCCATGAGTAATGAAAATGGCCCAACTCGAGGGACGGCACCAAGCATGCATTTGTAAATATCACTGCACGCAATTGGATAACACTACGACCAATCAGAACAATACACAGGGTGACATATCCAGAGCTTAGCGACCAGCGGAGCTAACTGGTAGATTAGACTCTTGCCGTATCCGGTCGGCAAAACAGCAAAAACGTCCTTCTTGCAAAGGAAAGATTCGAGCGCCGTCTTCTGTTCCTCTTTTAGAGAAAAAGCCAAGTCTAACTCGTTCATTGTAGCGGCCAAAGCCGTTTCAAACAACTGGTGTTCATCCGTAGCCATCTTGCAATGTTTACTGACTGATTCCGGACTTCGTCGTTGCAGCGCTGTCGTCATCTGTTTAGCTCGCCTCTGGCCCGCCTATATCAGATACACCGATGTGATTGGTGCAGCTCGGCTCCAAGGGCATAGATAATGAGCATCATTACTGATTGCCAGAGTGACTCGCTGAGCAAATTGAAATTGTGCTCTCGCGAGAACTCTGGATTTCCAGGGTAGCTAAACACACTAGCAAGCCAAGAATATCGTAGCACTAGTCAGTTACAATAGGCCTACCTCCCCTGGCGTTTTGTTCTATGGAATAGTCATCAAACCCTAGCCAGATGGTTGAGTGTTTGATCACCAGTCCCAAGAACTCAGGCTACCTAACAAACTTGCTAACTACTCACAGTTGCTATTGAAAAAAGACGCTGCTCAATTAATTCAAAAGACATATTTGTGCCATCGACCTCCTTCTCGTAACTGTCCTTGCCTCCTTTGTGCAGCAGTTTATACACAGGTTGAATAAAAGTAGGTTACATAACAGCTAATATGCTACGATTGCTTCCTCTCATTGGACTCTGCCGCTGTTCGTTCCCTTAAAGGTCAACACGGCCAAAAGATTTGCACACATTCACCTCACTCTGCCAGCTAATACTCTGAGTGCGAGGGTTCAAAAATGAATTATGAAGTTTTTCCGTATTGCTGTGAACACAGTTTCTGTATCTCAGTTTGTCAGCGTGGATGCTGAGGAAAACATTAAGCTCACAAACAGAGCCACTGATACACAAAGTATGCTGCAAAGTTGGATTGCTCACTCTCTGACTAAGCAGCCGAGATGTAGGGCAGCAGCATTATTGCTCAGATGCCAGTGTATTCGTAAAATGTCAGAGTTCAGCAGTATGATGTGTTCCTCTTCAGCCTACACACTTATTTGCACATGTGCGATGTCACCTTCTGTATTGGCTACCAGATGGATCCTTGGCAGGGAAATCGGAGCTCCATGGAAAGGGAAGTAGGTCAGCAACAGAGTATTTTGGACGTAGAGAGGGAGGTGGTGGGAGGATGAGTTACCTCTGGACAAGTGGTAGCCCACATTGCAGTGTTTTCACTGCTGCCAGCCTCCCACACTGATTTTCTGCCTGTTCTCCTTTCTCTTCTGTCTTGTCTTAGTCATTAGCACCATCTCTTTTCATCCTCTATCTCCGCAGTGTCTCTTCCTGCGGAGTGAAGAGAGACTTCTTCCGTTGCCTTTCAGATCTTTCTCCTCACTTGATGCAGTGCAGCTTGCCAAAATATATCTTATTATATGAAACTTTAACACTCGTGAAGTTATCAATATACATTTGTTAGTATTGTTGGCAGTTGTTCAATATTAACACAGCTACAGCTTTCAGAGCCTATAGCTAATTTTATTTTAGGTCTCAGTTCATGATACTGAAAATGAGATTCGTCAAATTAGTATCGAAGCTAGCAGGCAGTAAGCTGCTCATTGGCCTGACTGAGGTTAGCTGGTCAGTTCCTGCTCTACAACTGATTCAGAAGACTCTCAAGAACAGAGAAAGACGTATTTTACTAATGCAAATGTGCTGCATTTCATTGTAAGGAGCACATGTTCATGCTGTAATAGGGCTGTATGTTATTAAAGGAATGCTTCACCCCCCAGATGATCATTTGTCTATTAATTACTCACCCCGTGATTTGTTGAATTAGCGAAGAAAACTCTGTTATTCTCACATGCCTGCAGTGAACAAAGAATCCAAAAATGGAGAAAATTCCTGATGAATTGAAGTCATCGGGGTCCACGTTTAACTACAGCAACACTGGATCAAAAGAGCTGTTTACAAACTCTCACACAACTCATGCAGTATAATCCAAGTCTCATTCATCCAGTCATATGCTCGGTACTTCACAAACAGACAGCTCTTTCTGACGAGAAACTGAACTTAAAGTCAAACTTATCCATTCTCTCTTCAAAGCCAGATTCCAGTTACAAAAGCAGCAATTTTACCTCACTGAATATGAGAGCTGATGGTCGACCACTGCTTCAATCAGTAGCCCTTTTTAGACAGGAATTGTGCAAATTTGCAGGAAAGCCCAATCAGTCTTCTTTCAGCATTGGCAGTATAAAAACAAAATCGGGGAGTGCGGCAAAATGCTGCCTACCTACTTATGTTTATACAGAATGCGCCTTTTTCGGGGCAATGGGGGGCGTGAGCAAGTAACAAAACGTGTAGCTCAGCGTGTGACGTAACCAGAGACGTGGGAGGGAAGCCGCGGCTGGTCAGTCCTTCGGCGATTCTCTCATAAGTCGGCTCAATCTTCACCATTCCCGTCATCTGACGGTTAATGGGCTCGCACGTGTGGCGTCATCAACAGCTCCTCCCACAAGTCATCAACAGCCCCTCCCGTTGCGGTCTGTTTAAACTAAAAGGGTTCCGCCAATATGTGTACCCTACGAGGCGGAAAATTGGGCGCCTCGGATCAACTCGCCAATCCGGCTCTGTGTGTCTAAACGCTCGCAGCTTGCCGGCAAAACGGCCCAACATTCGGGGAAAATTTGGCAGTGTAAAAGGGGCTAGTGGTTTGTTTGTGTTACTGTGTGACTTTGCTGAAACTGAACTAACCGTTTAAAACACAAAAGTCACACAATAGCACAAACTAACTAACTGATTGAGGCAGATTCCAGCTAGTTAAATTCCTGGTTTTGTCAATGGAGTCTGGCTCCGTAAAGAGAACAGATAAGTTTAACTTTTAGTTTGGTTTCCTGTCAGGAAGGTCTGTCTGTTTGGGAGGTACTGAGCATACGATTATATAAACAAGACTTGGATTATACTGCACGAGTTGTGTGAGAGCTTGTAAACAGATATTTTGATACAGCCTGAAACTTTCCAGCTCCTCCTGGGGGACCCCAGGGCGTTCCCAGGCTAGATGAGATACTGTATGTAATCCCTCCAGTGTGTTCTGGGTGTGCCCCGGGGCCTCCTAACAGTAGGACGTGCCCAGGAGGCATCCTGATCAGATGCCCGAACCACCTCAACTGACCAAGCTCCGATGTCCGAGCCCCTCACCCTATCTCTAAGGCTGAGCCCAGACACCCCACGGAGGAAACTCATTTCGGCTGCTTGTATCCGTGATCTCATTCTGTCGGTCACTACCCAGAGCTCATGACCATAGGTGAGGGTTGGGACATAGATGGACCAGTAAATCGACAGCTTTGCCTTCTGGCTCAGCTCCCTCTTCACCATGATGGTCCTGCACAGCGCCTGCATCACTGCAGAGGCCGCACCAAATTGCCGATCCATCTCACGCTCCATTCTACCCTCACTTGTGAACAAGACCCCGAGATACTTGAACTCCCTCGCTTGAGGTAGCAACTCTCCCAACTCGCAGACCCCTTTTACTTAAATAAATTCTTTATTCCTTGGAGGCATGAAAAAACGTTCTCTCCACTAATTCAATGTAACACGGGAGTATTGATATACAAATGGTCATTTAAGGGGTGAAGTATTCTTTTACCTCCTGGACGCTCTTAGAAAATGGACATTTAAAGATAAATTAAGAATTACAATGGGTGTATTGCTGGGTCTCTTCTCCAGTTTGTCAATGCCTTCACCATCAACTGAACATAACACTGATGTAGCATCACCCACAGTCTTTCGAAGGCTGGATTTGCCTTCAGCCTCCGTCTTGTCACTTCCTGAAGCCACAAAATCCAAATTTGGGAAAGAGGTAGCAGAGCTGAGCTGTGTGAGCAGGCTGCAGCTACCACAGCTGAACAGACTCTCAAAAGACTCTTTCATCCTGACAAAACATAATCTGTGCAAAGTGTGAATCATGAGGATTTGTGTCATAAAAATGTGGCATAGCTAACGTTCAGTGGAAAGACCCTCGGCTGCACAGGATAAATGTCCGTTTAGTCTGAGACATTTTCCAAATACCCATGAGAGCACTTCACTCTAAGTGTGGTGGACATGTTTGCTGGACATGTGCTGTGATTAGTCATTCAGAGAGTTAGTGCCGGTTTTAGACTGTTGTCCTCTGTCTGTTTTGTCGCTAAGGAACTATGTGTCTGTGGTTAGGCTTCAAGCTCATGATTACTCACACTGTAAAAGGCCTTCCTGGTTACTATCAAATAGCCTTTGTGAAAATACAATAATTAACACTTAATAACTGCAGTAATGACCAAGCTTTTCACCTCATAAAGCACAGAAGTACAAACACACACTCTCCTTGTTGTTTCGTGTTGTGTGGATACTGGCAACCTCACACCCAGTGATCTGGCAGTCGCCTGAGGGTTCAGTGAGTTCACTCTTGTTTGCTCCTAAATGTCTTTATTTGTTCATCCTGCTGTGAAGAGGCTGTCGGTCTTTTTTTGCTCATTCTTCAGTCACAGTGACCATGAATGGTGTCGGGGAAATGAAAGAAACACAACTGGATATTTGGCCTTTATGAAGTCTGTCTCTTGAGATTCATTTCTCTTTTTAAGAGAGATCTGAGACATACTCATATGTAAACATCCCTGAAAACTACAAAATAAAAAAACAAGGTTTGAAATACAAATCTCGTAATTACTTTTAGAGTCCCTAAACAAATGTCCAGCATTTTGACGCGCCCAACAATAGTCTCTCATGTGAATTTTCTGATGGTAGACAGGTCCCAAAAAGTTTGCACAGCAACAGAAAATATATTGAATTGTCCAAACAGGCCACTTAAACAAATATTATAATCAGATACAAACAAAAAATATTATTATTTTGGGGCCGTATGTACTTCCTTTGCAACCATGTTGGTTCTCTGCCCTGAAGCCATGTTGGCGCTCTCTGCCGCCCATAATGCAACAGGTGCTACCCCCGAACTCTAGATCCAAATAAACTTACGTAAAGAACAATACATTTTTCTTTAACTGAACAATATTTCTAAAGGTGGCATATTTTGAATCATTTTTTAATACATTTGTAATCACTTCTTAATGACGATGAATTTAAATGTTAATAGAATTATGACAGAAAATTTAAAAGCATTTCAATTAAATTTCAGTAAAAATGTCTGGAAGACAGTTAACACCTACCTACACATCCTTTATTGTTTCCTTGCCAAAGTTCTCCTAGCAGCCTTTAGAGGCAGCAGTGTTCATTACAGACACAACACTAAATTATTAAATAGAATTAAAGGATGGTTTTGCTCTACCAGTAGTGGGGTTAAACGTATTCTCAGGGTTAGGAAGGAGCATGCGGACACTGAAATAATTAAAACAATAAATTAAAGCAGCACTGATCATTTATTGAGACAACCATTGCCTCAAATGACATCTCATCATGTGAAAAGTTTTTCTTGACTTGTTTGGTTTGATATGTACATACCATATGTATTATATCAACATTTCTAATGTCATGTAGCATATGAGCTGACTTTTTCATGGGGTGGTGGAGGGGAATGTAGTGTGTCACTTGGGCAAGACGACTGCAGACCACTGTTGGAGAACAAAAAACGAGAATGTATTTTAAGTGAGTCATCGCATTTTCCAGCAGCTTTACCCCAACATGTGGATGTTTTTTTGTAAGCTGCGGCTGTTTTTCAACTGGGTATAGTGGAACGAAAACCAGCTGTCTTTTTACCATAACATTGCTGTATTTCCTGCCTGAATGGTGGCACAAAAGCAGCTGTTTTTTACCTCTATCTGGCTGTGTTACCTGCTGGATAGTGACACAAAAGTGTCATTGTTGTGCCACCAAAACAGGGTTTTAAGCCCAAACATGATCTTTTCCTGACCATAACCAAGTGTTTTTCGTGCCTGATTAACTTAACACAGCGTTGTTGAAACCATGGTTTGCAGAAATGCACAGTGCCAACATTTTTTTCTGGTGATTGGGTTGCACCTAGGCTTTTTTTTAATTTGTTGTCTTTAAAGCCAAATTAAATCTTAATCAGATAATTAAATCTTTGGCAGTGAGAAACGAGCCTGTGCTCTGTGATTTTTTCCTGTACCTGCATGGTCTCATCCAGGTGTCAGGTGATTCCTCCAGGCCCGGGCTCCTTGCCAGGGTCCCGGCTACATGCTGCGCCCGCACTTTGGTCCTCACAGGCTGAATTATGAGGGTGTTTTGGCAAAGTAATACTTGTTCATCCTTGTTCGCTTTACAGGCTCAATGGCCCCTGGGGACTATAGCTGAACGTAAATCCTGTCGGGGGTTTGAACCCTCCTGGCAGCCTGAAATTGCTTTATTATTAATATTATTACTTACTCAGCAATGGGGAGTGAAAACAGAGTGCAGGTCTGTGGTTGTATATCTCACCACAGCCTGATAGAGCTGTTGTAGCACTGCGTAATAACCTCATAGACTTTATTACGGGACTTAAGTGTTAATTAGTGCTATGGAACTTTGTACTGTCCTTGTAAAAGTGTTGTGTTTGTGTTTCTGTCCCTATGAGGACAGAATGTTTTAACACTTTCCAGAGATCTGTCAAACAATGTGGCCAAAAATGAAGCAGTTTGTGCTTCGCATGTATGTTACAAGTACCCGAAGCCTGGACAAGGAGATATTTAATACATTTAAGATCACAAATAAGTGCTCTTAAGTTAAATTCTGTGCACAAATTATTACAGTAACTGAAGACTGTGTTGAACAATATTTAGAAGTTAGTTTTATTTCTATCGGCCAAAATCACCATGCAGAAATTTGCCTGAAAGGGTTTTACAAACTGTTTCATCAGATGACACCTGCTAAAGGTGCTTTCACACCTGCCATGTTTGATCCGGTTCAATCGAACTCAAGTTGGTTTGCCCCTTAAGTGCGGTTCGTTTCGGCAGGTGTGAACACAGCACTCGCACTAAGGTGTGCACCAAAACAACCGGACTGAAACCTTCTTGAGGAGGTGGTCTCGGTTGCAAACGAACTCTGGTGCGGTTTGTTGCTGGTGAGAACGTGTTCCCACCTCGAGCCTGTCCATTGCCTTAAAACTCTCACTGTTTATTTTGCACCATAGCTTAAGCTAAGTTCACACTACATGACTGTCAAAGTCAGATCGCTGTAGCCCTGCTGCTACACTACACAACTTGCTGTCTTGTAATTGTGAAGTCATTGCGGTTTTCACACTATATGTCTGACTGACACTATAAGATCTTCCTCCAGGAGGAAACCCGATGATTATGTAATCTGCTGCATGGGTCGACCCGACCAGGGGTTGTGGGGTGTTATACTAAAAAATATCAAAGTCAAAATGTGACAAAGCAGCACTCTGTTAGGCTAATAACTTACAGAAATGTTACATGCAATAGTCCACCTTCCACCTCTCTCTTCCCTCCCTCTGTCAGTTTCTTTATGTCACTCTTGAGAGAGCGCCGCAGCACACTTGTCTCTATCCCCATCCCATGTCTTGCGCTCTTACTGGCTGTAGTTTCCCGACAAGGTCCATGACTGGTCCGGATATTTAGCATGCTAGATATCTGGGGAGCATCTGCGGTCCATAGACAAACCTCTTGGCAGGCGCTTATTTTTTTTCCCCTTAGACATCAGTTTGCAAAACAGATCACCGAAGAATTGAACCCAGATCCTCCAATGTGCAATTTTTCACTCCCCCCTTTGGACAATAGCATTCATTCAGTGAGCCTTGATAAGTGTTGAACCCACAACCTCAGGGTGCTTAAGTACCGATTTGCAGCTGTCGAGCTAACACCGATTTTTCCTCTGATCTGGGCTTTAGTCTGAGAGCTCCAAAAATGGTCAGGGAGTGGAAAATCAGGGCTAAAGTTGTGTAGTCTAAGCATCTCAATACCTAAATCACAACGGCTAGCCTTACGCTAAAACAGCGACCCAACTTGAGCTCCTACTTGACTCTAACGTTAATGCAGCGTTATATAAACAGTGTAAATGACCTGCTTGGATCTTTTTGCTTCAGTTTAGGATGGAGACACCAGGTATACTCCAGATTTATCCCCTTTACATGGCGACCAACTGTGTTTTTGTCAACATCCTTTGAACATATGCTAAAATGTCGACACTGTAGTTCAATGCCACGTTCAGTTAGTGCTCAAATTAATGATTCAAGACCATGGATTGCATAATTCGAAGCTTGCAGCTTGCAGCTTGCAGCTATAGCAAATGTACTTTTGTGTGAGACTTGTGCTCTACTGTAGACATTTATTATTCAAATGCTGCAGGTTGTCAATTCAAATATTAATGGATGTTATTTCAGCGTGGGTCTCTCATGGGGAGGTCGTGTCTATGTGTGCGTGTACTAGGTGGTGTACCTTTGACTCTCCCGGTGTCCCAAAGGGAGCCTCTCAGATTAAATTTAGAGCGAGTGGCAGGTCAGCCAGAGCAGCAACCTGAGCCTTCACGAGCATGTCCGTCTGTGCACCTCCCTCTGTTCCTCTCCTTTCTCCTACTTGTTTCATTTACACCCCGAGTTACCTCTGCCTGTTCTCCAGGACGTTACACCATACTGATTTAGCTCTCAGTGATGTCAACGAGACGCTTCCTCTTTCTCACTGTATTTCCTCTGTGAGATAAGGCTATTGGAGTTCATTGAACTCGTTGGTTTTCACTGCGAGTTGGACTGTTAAAACCTCTTTTTCCTGAAAACCAGTGAATCTGACCTCAAGTGTTAGAATAAAGTACAGCACTCTGCATGAACTCCTCTCTGTCATGTGCTTCATGCAGATTAGGAATAGATCAGAAGCTCTATAGTCGTGTTGGCATTTAATTATCAGATAAACATCAGGAGATGTTTTTTAAGTTAACCACTGTGTGTGTTTTCAGGCCCCTGTAGCGTGTTTTTGTGTTCACCATGCTTGGATTCTCATAATCATCAACTCACAGTGTCCTTGGCCCGGGTGGCTTATAATGCAGAGTTCTGAATTTCAGCCGTACAACAACATTGGTACTAATACCAATAGCTGCTCAGAGAGTGGTAAAAACCTATGGTTAATATAATCTTAGTGTGTAGAAGCAAAGGAGCAGCCATTTTATTACCATTTTAAATCATTGTCATGTTATTACTACAATGGTCTGGTCCACTTTTAGGCCTACTTCTTTAATATATCTCCTGCTTGTGTCCTATTATCACCCTATTACAGAAAAAAACCTGATTTATGAAGATATTCCTGTTGTTAATACCACGACTGACCCCTTATAACCTTGTTATCATCCCTGCAGTGTAAAATGTGTAAAAATGTTACTGTCTTTTCATGGCACTGCTACAAAATCTGGTGCCTTATGAAGTAATACATTTAAGTAAACATTAAAGAAGGCATTTAAAAATCTCTATTTTAGCCACCTTAAACTTGTTTGCATGTGCATGAGAGCCCAAAATGTATAAGAAAATGTCAGTTTTTAAAATATCTGTACTTGTAGACAGGGCCTAATTAAATGGACGTACCATTTAGCTAATAATTTGACTGAGACGGGTGTGACTATAAACAGATGTTAACAGGATTTTCAAAGGTCTAGCCAGGTCACACTACAGCTACTTGTGTGACTTTATCACAGGCCTGTATGGACTGTAGTGGTGTTTTCCTGTTAGTAACTGATTTTTCCACGAGTTCACTTACTTAGTCTACTGAAATTTGCAGAACTAAAACTACACTCACAATTTACATCATTACCAAATAATGAAGTGCAACTGACAACAAATCTAGTCAACTGTGCAAAGTGCTGACAAAACATCCTTTCTCTGTTTTATGTTGCAGTTCTGTGTGGAGTTGAACCAAGGAACCCTGGCCAGCGTACGGAAGTGGAAATGGCCACGAGGGTTGTGGAAAAGTGTTGTGTCTGAAAAACCCACTGGACACAACAGCAAGGTACGGCAGCCATTTGTAACACTGATACTGAGTGCGTTTACACTGAAGGTCGTGGGACAGAAAACTGCTACTGCTTTGCTGTGCTTCACTTTGGCACCTGACGGCTTCAATTCAGAAACTCAAGTACCCAAATGTGTCAAACCCAAACTTCTGCTGATCTCCCCCCAAATGTTAGAGATCAATCCCCACAATTTTTCAAGTGTAAGCCGCTCCAGTAAAGCTAATCCCAGTGGATTTATTTAACTTCAAGAGGTTGTCACTCTTCTTTAAAATATCTGCTCAGACATCACGAGCACAGAGCAAACTAGCGCTGGGTCAGCTGTGGTTCCGTGGCCTCGGTCACATAAGATGGGTGGTTGAAATAACAACTTCACACATGTGTAGTTGAAATCACAGTGAAGGCTGAGTTCGAAGATGGGTCCAAGCACAGGGATCGAAGTAAGAGGGCAGGAAGTAGGGAAGGGGCCATCGTCACACACTTTACGCCCCTGACCTAAATTCGTTTTAAGTTGCAGATTGCTGTATCATGGCTGGAGTGACCCCATCACCAGATGGTCTCTAGTTTACTCTGCATTTCAAGTGCTCACTGCTGCAAAGAAGCCGTTTCCTCACAGACATCATTAAAACATCATTTTATTTCTGTGGACATTTTGAGTCACTAAACCATCTTTTTAATAAGCAGAAAACGTAGTTTGATAACTGTGACTTAGCCTTGTTAGCTGACCTTATATCTAGAATACATCTCTCTGTCTGAGATAAGGGAGAGTAAACTCAAGGCTCGTACAGTACTGTAGAAAAGAATTCAATCAAGCTATGATCAGGAAATGTGTGTAATGTTTTCATTTTAGTCAGAGTGCTCGTGTCTGTAACGGACTGACAAATAGTCATATAGAGTCATAAACACGTAGGGTTGCTACGTAAAGTGCTATAAATAACAGCTTAGCTTGTTGCCGTTCAGTAAGCCCAGAGATAGTTCATATTGGTGGCCTTGTGATGCAGTGAATTACACATTAATAAGTGGTCATAAGATATTCATTCGGAATAGTGCTGAGGCTATTTAAGTAGGGCTGTATGATAATCCGGGCGGCACAGTGGTGCAGTGGTTAGCATTGCCACCTCACAGCAAGAGGGTTCTTGGTTAGAACCTAGAGTGGGGGAGCCCTTCTGTGTGGCGTTTGCATGTTGTCCCTGTGTCAGTGTGGGTTTCCTCCAGGTACTCCGGTTGTCGAAAGACATGCAGGTTAATTGGTGACTCTAAAATGGCCTTAGGTGTCTCTATGTGTCAGCCCTGTGATAGTCTGGCAGTCTGGCGAACTGTCCAGGGTGCAACCCACCTCTTGCCCAATATCAGCTGGGACTCCAGCCCCCACCGGACCCCTAACAGATAAGCGGTTATGGAAAATGAATGAATGAATGTATGTATGATAATCCTTGAAACCAAATCTGACTCCATTTCCCATGATCCTCTTTTTTCACAGGGAGTGAGCTACTCCGGCTTTCTGTGGGACTCCTCGTCTGGTATTGATCTGAAGGATGCTGCAGTTCTGGACTCTCCTGTTGTCAACGGCAACGGAAATCATACCTACCCTCGACTCTACCTGGCTCACTTTATTGTAAGTAACGATTGATTCCCAAAACTGATTGTAGCACTCAGATGAGGGATGTTTGCTCGAGTCGAATGTATTCAATAAGAAATCAGTGTCTTTTTATGTTATATTGAAATAAAGGAATGAAAGGAAAGCAATATATTGATCCATGAACACTTCAGAGAGCACAAAGCACACTTTTTCCTCTTGCTACTGAATGTAATTCAGGTTTTGCCCCAACACTGAACTCACTAGGTAATTGCTGAGATGTGGGAACACACAGACATTGCTAAAAAGAAGTTTTTTTGCCAACTGGATTCTGACCAAAATCTAACTTTTCTCGTCAGGTTGGTACTTTCGAGCTGACAGTGGTGAACGTCCACATGCCGGCCACAGCTGCATCGGCAGAGTCCAACGGCAAAAACCACAACACAGACGACGCCAAGTGTCCGCACCTCTCACCCAGCATCCAGGAGACACTCAAAGGTCAGTCTGTCAGGCCGGACCAGTGAAAGTCTTCTACACATCACCACATGAGTCAGACACTGATCTCATCCTTTTCCTCCATGTGTCTTTCTGCAGGTGAGAAGGAGTTGTTGGTGCTGGGAGATTTCGGCTCCCCTCCTCAGAGCTCAGAGCTCGACATACTGAGGAAAGAGAAGCTCTGTGCTCTGGTACCTTCGTCCCTGTTCACCAACATCAGCACCCGCTCACCGCAGGGCACCCGCTGTCTGGACAACATCTGGGTGAGCCGCTCCCTCAAGAAGATCTATTCAGGTGGGTGCACTGTGTCATTCATAACAAGTCAAGTCAGTTAATCTAGACAAATCGAATCTCACGTTATTGGAGAAAAGTCCTGGTCAAGTCTTGAGTCATTTGAGACAAGTCGAATTCAATTCTCAAGTCTCAGTCAAGTGTTTCTCAAGTTATTCGAGACAAGTCCAAGCTTAATCTCGAGTCAAGTTCAAGTCAAGTTTAAAGGCATTTAAAACAAGTTAAAGGCTAGTCTCAGATTATGTGAAACAAGTCCATGTCAAGTTGTGAGTCAGAGTAAATCATGACAAGTCCAAGTCAACTCTAAAGTCAAATTCAATTATAACAAGTTTTAGTGAGGCCTCAATGTATTCAAGATAACTCCAAGTCAAGTCTCAAGTCATTCAGGACTAGTCCAAGTCAAGTCTTGAGTCATTTGAGACAAGTCAAGTTCAAGTCTCAAGTCACATTCAGTCGAGACAAATCGAGTCTCACATTGTAAAAGAAAAAATCATTTGAGACAAACAAACTCAATTCTCAAGTTATTCGAGACAAGTCCAAGTTAAATCCTGAGTCAAGTTCAAGTCAAGTTTCAAGGCATTTAAAACAAGTTAAAGGCTAGTCTCAGAGTATTTGAGACAAGTCCATGTCAAGTTGTGAGTCAGAGTAAATCATGACAAATCCAAGTCAACTCTCAACTTAAAGTCAATTAAAGTAAGTCTTGTAAGATCTCAAGTGATTCAAGAGAACTCCAAGTCAAGTCTCAAGTCAGTAATTGAGACAAATCGAGTCTCAAATTGTAACAAAAAAAGAAAATCAATCGAGACAAGTCCAAGTTAACTCTAGAGTCAAATTCAAGTCAAGTTTTTAAGGCAAAGTCACTTGAAACAAGTTGAAGTTGAAACAAGTTGAAGTCCATGTCAAGTTGTGAGTCTCAGGTTATTCAAGATAAGTCTCAAGTCATACAAGACTATTCCAAGTCAAGTCTTGAGTATTTTGAAATTAGTCAAAGTCTCAAGTCAGTCACTTTAGAGAAATCGAGTCTCATATTACTGGAGAAAAGTCTATATCAAGTCTCAAATCTTTTGAGAAATGTCGATTTAAAGTCTCAAGCCACAGTTATCGGTGACAAATCGAGTCTCCGATTATAAGAGTAAGTACAAATCAAGTCTTCAGCCTTTTCAGACAAGTCTAAGTCAAGTCAAAGTTGTTAGTGACAAGCCAATTCAACCCTCAAGTCATTCGAGATAGGACCAAGTTAAATCTCAAGTCAAATTTTAAGGCAAAGTCAGATGAAACAAGTTTAAGTCTAGTCTCAAGTTATTTGAGACAAGTCCATGTCAAGTTGTGAGTCAGAGTGAATCAAGACAAGTCCAAGTCAAATCTCAAATTAAAGTCAATTAAAGCAAGTCAACATATCCAAGATAACTCCAAGTCAAGTCTCAAGTAATTTAAGACTAGTCCAAGTTGAGTCTTTTGAGATTACTCAGTCTCAAGTCAGTCAGTCCAAACACATTGAGTCTCATATTATTGGACAAAGGTCTTGGTCAAGTAATGAGTCATTTAAAAATAGACAAATTCAAGTCTCGAGTCAGAGTTAATCAAAACAAATCAAGTTTCAAATTATATTAGAAAAAAAAATAAGACAAGTACAAGTCAAATCTTAAGTCTTAGTCGAGTTAGTCTAAGTTATCTGAGACAGGACCAAATTAAATCTTGGAGTCAAGTTCATGTCAAATTTCAAAGCAAAATCTAGTCTCTAGTTATTTGAGACAAGTCCAAGTCAACTTTAAAATCAAAGTCACGTAAAACAAGTCCTAATAAGGTCTCAACGTATTCAAGATAACTCAAACTCAAGACTCAAGTCATTTAAGACTAGTCTAAGACAAGTCAAGAGTATTTTGAGATTACTCAAAGTCTCAATTCAAAGTTACTGAAAAATGTTATGTAGGACAACTACGAGTCAAGTCAAAAACAAGTCTCAAGTGCAGTCTACTTAAAGAAAAGTAAAGTCAAAATACGAGTCTTTCAGGGCTGTGAAAATTAAAGTGGCAGGGTGTTGGTATCATTTCAAAGCTAGGAGTTTTTTACCTGTCTGAGACCAAGTCCCTTCATGATGAACGAATCCCAGTTGCAATTTCAGCTCACGCTTTAGTTCATGATATTTGGATATAAGCTATAGCAGCTTCTCCAAGGTCAAAGTTTACCTCACTGTGTAAATTCTTTTGTACACTGTCTCAGTTGCATGCAGTCGTACGTGTCCTCTGACTTCCCGTCTCCTTGTGTCTCTTCCTCCGACAGGACACTGCATGGTAGTGCGGGAGGGTTTGACCAACCCCTGGATCCCAGACAACTGGTCGTGGGGCGGTGTGGCGTCAGACCACTGTCCTGTGGTGGCTGAGTTTTACGCGGATGTGTCCCCGAAGGAAATGAGCAGGCCTGGTATGGCCGTGGTGGACAGAGGAGACATTATGCCCAAACACGAGCGGTGACAGCATCCACGGTCACATTAAAGACAGCTGTGGATGACATCAGACTTTGTCCTTCCTGGATCCTGCTTTTTCTTGGTTGGCTGTGGAGCAAAGAGTTTCCTGATGAATGTGAAGAAGTGCCAAGATTGCCTTTTGGGTTTCAATTTATCAATGTATAATAATAAGTGGTCATAGAGCCATAAAATGTTCAGATTAAAGATATATATAATATACTTTAAGGAGAAATGTGCCAAACATTTTCTATATGTATATAAAATAAAGAGAAATTGATAGATGTTCCAGCTGTGTCCGACCTCTCATTCATGCAAATAAGTGCCGTCAGATTCATCTGAATGACTCCTCAGAGGCTCGGCTGTAACGCTCATCTGTTCTGTCAGCGGAGAGGATGATAACGTCCCAGCTGTAGAGCTCATGAAGGCTGCACTCTTAAATTATGTAAGCCGGGCCTCTGTGTGCACGTGTGAGCTGCCATCATCCTCTATGATGGAAATGAGGTGCCGGGGCAGAGTGCCATCAGAGAACACTGCTGATGCCTCGACTGCTCATTAGCCCGCTCCACAGTGATGCTTTTAAAGGGGAAAAACAGAACTCAATCTTTTTTAGCTGCATACACTATGAAAGCATCTGTTCTTCCCATGGATGGATTACCAACCTGGCGGACATGACACCAGCACTGGGTTCTCATAGACTGTATAAAATAATGGACGTAGCTAACGTGATGTCACCCACTGGTTTGTGAACTCCCATTGTGAAGCCTTGAGATTAGCATTTTGGCCCTCGCCACGTCGGATTTTTGAATCCAAGATGTATCATATTTGGATGAGAGGATGGAGCTAACCCTAATGCTAACTGTCTGCTAGCTTGCTTAGCACAGTGCATTTACAGCTATGGTTAACTGTGATCATACTAATGCTAGTTTTCGCTAATGAAAAACAGGCTTGAAAACCAACAAAACAGGGTACCCAGTGGCTCAGTGGTTAGGCCGAGCACCCAGTGTACAAAGGCAGCATCCTTGCTGCAGTGGCCATGGGCTCGATTTCAGCCTGTGACCCTTTGCTGCGTGTCGTCGCCTCTTTCTCTCCCCCTTCCACACTTCAAAACTGTCCTGTCATTAAAGGCGAAACAGCCCCCAAAAAAATCATCTTTAAGAAAACAAAACAAAACATTGAAACAAAAAGCACTTTAAAAAAAAAAAGAAAAAAATGATGGACATCGAACCCCTTATTGCTCCTTTACTGGCGAGACGCAATGGCGAGCCACCACAAAATACCGTCTGTCTCCGCCCAAGCTGCGCTCAAATATCAATCCATTAGCCTGCGCTAAGTTAAAAAGTGAAGCCCCTTTTACACTGCCAGATTTTCGGCGAATGTTGGGCCGTTTTGCCGGCAAGCTGCGAGCATTTAGACACACAGAGCCGGATTGGCGAGTTGATCCGAGGTGCCCAATTCTCCGCCTCGTAGGGTAGACATATTGGCAGAACCCTTTTAGTATAAACAGACCGAGG
>NC_065527.1:9007938-9023381 GCF_006386435.1 Epinephelus moara
AAGAGGCCATTAACCGTCAGATGAAGGACGGGCCGAATTACGAGAGAATCGCCGCCTGACTAGCCACAGCTTCCCTCCCACGTCACTGATTACGTCACATGCTGAGCTACACGTTTTGTTACTTGCTCACGCCCCCCATTGCCCCGAAAAAGGCGCTTTCTGTATGAACAAAAGTAGGCAGGCGGCATTTTGCTGCACTCCCCGATTTTGTTTTTATACTGCCAATGCTGAAAAAAGACTGATTGGGCTTTCCTGCAAATTTGCACAATTCCTGTCTAAAAAGGGCTTGAGAGTAGAAGACGTGTACTTTGGTTAGCTGGGCCACCTTAAAGGTCAGTCCACCTTAAGAGGGTCTGATTAGGTTTGAACGGGCTCTAGGTGTAACTCATTCATGCTACTCTATATATACACCATGCAAGTCCTCAGGCTGCAAAGTCACTGCTCCCCATTCCTGTGGTGAGTTATGTTGGGGTGTACAATCAGGCACTGTCCTTTGTTTCTTTGATAGGTGTGTTTTGGTGTCCTGCATGTGGCTCCTAAATTGTATTGATGGTCAGCACGCTTTTTCAAGTGACGGAGAGGGTATATTTTGACATTTTTAAAAAGTGTATTGATATGAAACAGTCAAATGGTGGAGCAGAATTATTGCCATGTAGGTTTTTAAGACAGAATTTGTGTCCAGTGCATAACAATACAGTGAGTAACAAAAAAGTGAGTCTGCTGTTGTGGTGTGAGATTTTGGTCCTGATGGACCTCAGCTTCTTGCTGGAGGGAGGTGTTTTTAAAAGTTGGGCGTTTGAGGGGTCGGCAATTATCTTTCCTGCTCGCCTCAGGGTCCTGGAGGGATGGAAGATTGCAGCCTTCTCAGCAGAGCAAATAATATGCTGCAGTAGCAAATGGTGATGAAGGAGGTGATGATGCACTTGTTGGCGGTGTAGACGTGCGCCATCATCACCTTCGTCAGGTTGAACTTCCTCAGCTGCCGTGGGAGATGCATTGAGGTAGCTGATGTTCTCCCACTTGAGGTCCTGGGTGATGATGGTGTCCAGGATGCAGACGGACTCCACAGTGTCTGTCTCGTGGGACGGTGATAATTAAAGTGGGATCATGTGAGGCTCTCTGTAAAGACACACAGCACCTCCCGTTGTTGGCCTGCAGGTCGAGCTTTCTCCTCTTCCTGTTGGGCTTTAGCACAGAGGAACAATGTGTATAGATCTCTGAAATCTTAAGTCCTCAGTGTAAATCATCAGCAGGGAAGTAATGTAATGTCTACATGTTTGACACTAGTACACGGAGCAATTTCCTCTTCCTTAGTTGTCTTCCTGATTGAATTCCTGCCTGTGAAACAGCTGCTGAATCACCATTGTGTAATGTTTGTTTTCTTAGTTGATTGAATAAATGCAAGTAAATTACATCAGTGAACTATCAGTCATTTCAAAGCAGTACAAAGTATTGAGGTATTTAAAAGTGGCAACAAATAAACTGGATTTTCCAAGTTCAGTAAAACAGTCGGCACCTGGAGTGTAATCCAATCACTAGACCGGGCCCACATTAAAGGAAAGCACTGAACTGATATAAGAAGGTAAAAGGCCAATAAGAGCTTTATAAATTAATAAAACCCAAGGTCTTTGACGTCTTACACAGAGAGAGGGCCACCCAACCTTAGCACATAAATCACAGTGATGGCTGTTATAGCTGTCTACAGTGATGGATCTTAAGGCAGAGTGATATACAGAGTCCAGGGGTGTCAGAGTGGCAGCTGAGGCGTGAATGTATAAAATATCACCATAATCTAACACTGATTAAAAGAAGTTGCCCCTGTGTTTCTTTCCTGATTTCCCCGCCCTCTTGTTCTGTGTTCGTGGTGTCTGTTTCTCTTGTCTGGGCGTGGCTCCTGCTCATCTCATTACTCACCTCACAGCTGCTCTGCATCAAGTTGATTGATGCAGGGCAGATACTAAATGAATCAAAGTCAGGAGCAGAAACACTTCTAAACAAAACTTGTCGTAAATCATGGTATAAAGGATAAAATGAATTTCATTCTCCACCTTGTTCAGTTCACAATATTCACAGATTCTGTCCTCTTCAGTTACACCTCTGTATCTTCCAGTTTCTATATGTAGTGGTAATATACCACATCTTAACTGTGCACACAGTGACCTCTTACTTTTAGACAAATTATACTTAACATATTTTTCACATTTATAATCTTTTTTAAATAAACAGCTCTCAGTTTTGGTTTTTGCAGGATTTCTACTGCCCATGACTGTGTGTGTTTAGTCCTGATTTGTTTTTTCAACTCCTCTACCTTTACAGCTCCCATTTTAAAGTAATCATCTTCAAGTCCACATTCACCTAGTACATCAAATATTTCTGAGACCCATTCTCCTCCAACAGAAAAATCCCAGAGAAATATTTTACTGGCAACCCTGTTGGTTGGTAAATCCAATAACCTGTTCCATAATCTCACCATACTAACTTTCCATCTCATTTCACAAGAATCCCACCCCATATCTCCATTAAATGCCAAAACAGGTGCATATTTATGAAGCCCTAGAAAGAATCGAATTGCTCAATTATGAACGTGTATGTTCTTTTGAAACCCTTTGAACCCCCAAATACCTGACATATAATCTAGAACAGGACACACACGTTTGATACAGTTTTGAATATGTAGAGTAACCCATATCTTTCAGCATTTTGGTTTTACCTATAATACCTCCCAACGCTCTACTTGCTGAGTCTGCTAGAACTGACGAACCTAGTAAAAAAGACATACTTTCATCTAAAAAGAAACCAAGATACTTATATTTATCTGTGAACTCAAGTTGTTTCTCACCAACATAAAACTGAAAGGTACTCCTCACTGAAAATGATGAAAATGGATGGATGGCGTCCTGAGCAGAAAGTGAAGTCACACTAACTCAGTGTGTGTTGTAATCTGAGCTTCTGGTCCGGCCGCGTGTGCATGTTCGTGCATGTGTGTATCCTACTGGCTAGCTCATCACCACCCCTTTGCACTGCGCTTACAGGGCAGTAACCACTGATATCTGGGCGCTGTCAATGCCCTAAGCAAAGCGTCCACCTTCTGGTTACCCCCTGGTTGCTGTTGTTTAGCACTGTTAATGGAGTCAGCTAGCCACTGGCTCAGCCACCTCCATGTTGAGAACCATGTTCAGACAGTTCATACACTCCGAGTTTCACATCCCAAGGTGTTGTTAGATGAATTCATCACTTTGAACAAAGTCCGGCGAGCTGTTCTCCCCTGGCTCCCAGTCTTTTACTAAGCAAAGCTAATCACAGCTGACTCCAGCCACATACCTAAAGCAGAGATTGAGTGAATAAACCTAATGTCCCAAAAACGTCTTTGGAGCTGAAAATGTACATGTTCTCCACTGGCAGCAGCTTTGAACGCTTTTGAAAATCAACACAAGGCCAAAGCAGCAGAGTGATAAATTATTCAGCATCTCAAGTGTCCTATATATAGCAGGGTATATATCTCAATGTACCACATGTCACTCACAGATATCCAAACCATACAGTTCATATTCATATAGTATACAGCACAGATAATGCAGTGAAACAAAGACAGTTAGTTTCGTCTAGAGTACTGTTTGTAAAACAGATCAAATTATTTGTTCATATATAAACATTTATAGTCCAATATTTAATATATAGGCATTTTCATGTGTCCTGCTTTCACGTGGCAGTGTGCTTTAATTTACAATGATTATATATTGTAATTGGGATTTCTCTGGATTGTTTCTGCAGTTGTAGGTCGCCTCTTTAAAGTGTATTATGTAGCCTACTGCTGCCCTCTAGTGGAGATGTGGCCCCATTTCACAGTAACCACTTCAACTGTTCCTCATCTGATGAAAACCTGTTTCTACTTCATCAAGGCAGTCGTGCAAATGACAAAGTTATTTGATCTGTTTATTAACAATACCATGGAAATCACAGTCCTTCAATCTCAGCCAACCACAGCTGATTACAAAAAGACGATATACCCAGAAAATAAAACAATACAAAGGTACAAACAACATATAAACATATTCCACAAGCAAAAAACACCAGTAAATCCCCACGACCCTGGACAGTATAAGCAGTTACAGATAATAAATGAATGAATGCAATTTAGTGCATCTCCATGGAGTTAAACCTCACAAAGTCATAAGCAAAGAGCATTTTCACAGATTACATTTTGTGCACATCGCGTTCATCACACCAGAGCCAAGTGTAAAGAAGTGGGAGGGTGAAGCCTGTCTGCATGTGTGACTGCTGTTTACTGTGGACTGATCCCTGTTGTGCAGCATGTCACTGCTTGTAGCTGTCAGTCACCACTCAGGCCCTCAATGGTTTCCTGTTTCCCAGTGAAACCAGATGCTGATGAATGGGAAGTGTGACACCTTTGGACAGGGTCTGAAGAGGCCAGCAGTGTGTGTCGTTAAAGATGTGGTTACTGCGGTCACTCAGATTGTGGGTCAAACTGTCCTCATTGATCTCTGCAGTGAGACAAGTGCCAGATACTTAGCCTATATTCTGCTGGCATTATAAGCAGTGATAGTGGGTAGCATTAGGTTAATCCACTTTTTTGTAGTTCATTTTGTATCATACTGTGCTTAATCCTTCAGAAATCCATAGTGGATAGACACACAGAGTATAGGGGAATAAAATGCTTGGGCTTTTAAAGGCCCTGCTTTTGGACCGAACCAATAATGACAGAGATTATCTGACAAAAAAACTTTAAAGCTGCATTTATCAATATTTTTATGTTAAGAATAGACCAATTTCATTATTATTTATGTGAAAAGTGTCACTCAAGCAGCAACCTGAAATCTATAAAGAAGTGCCAAAAACTGCAGTACCGCCAATGGCCACTTGAGGCTGGCTCCAAAAGCGAATCAATCCCCATAGACCTCCATGTTAAAATGCTCAACTATACAGCTGAAATAAACATGTTTACAACCTGGAACAAAAAACAGTTTTGGTCTCTATAGCTAATTTCCCTGTTCATGACAATTGTACGGAGGGTGAATTAAGACTTAAAGTTATGCATGTTTAAAATTATGCATTGACAAGTTGCTACCCTGGTGACAATGTTGGTGACGTGATCATGACGTAACCCAAAATTCATAGAGTGTACTATTTAGATGTGTTTTTAGTTTCTTTTTGTAGCCTAAAAAAGACCCTCTAAGGAGTCGGATGTTCAATTACTTCATTAAGTACTTTGTTTTTATGGTTTTAAGGCTGTTTTGCCGGCAAAAAAATTACATAGTCATTGGCATTATCACAGCTAAACAAAGCTATAAATGCACCGTGCTAACCAGGCTAGCAGCTAGTGTTAGGGTTAGCTCCACTCTCTCATGAAATATATGGTCACTTCTGGCTCCAAAAATCCAAGATGGTGACGGCCAAAATGCAAAACTCACAAATCAGTGGCTAACATCACAGTGGCCACATCTATTATTATATACACTCTACGATGTTACTTGTAGTGATCAAGCTAAAGTGCTAAGTACTTTCTCAGGAGTTGGTGGGGACCAAACCAGAGCTAAAAGCAGAAGTTAGACTAACAGAAATGCTAAATGCTAACGTTGCTCTGTTTCGGCTAGATTTCTAAATTTCTAACTGCTTGCTGACACATTCACCATAAAAACATTATACATCGATAACATGTTAAATTATACATCGATAACATGTTGTTTGTTTGTTAAATTATTATTTTTTATTAGTATTTTTTTTTTTAAAAACAGTGGGTGGATATTAGGGTTGTAAATAATTTGATGGATGTGTACATATTTAATTTGGGTTGTAAATAAATTGGGGATAGTTGTTTGTATGTTTATATTTGGGTGTAAATTGATTTATGAAGCTGTTTAATTTATTAATAGATAAGTGGGTAGGGTCATATAAGTTTTACTTCTACCTGCTCCTTTTCAGACACTGTTCTTTTTTGTTTGTATTCTGTTTTCTGTCTTTAAATTTTATTTTTTTTATGTTCGACATAAAATAAATTCATTCATTCATTCATTCATTCATGTTTTGATGACAGCTCATCCCCAAGTGGCCAAACAAATTAGCACTGCTTCATGCAGTTTCGTGGGATGTTTGAGCTTGGGGAAAGGTTTCCTTTAAATAACAGCTTCATTTGATTTAAATTTTGATTAGAAATTTGACATTTGCTCCCTACCACTAAAAAACCCTCAGGAGAGTTTGAAACAGTTGGAATTTATTTATTACTGTAATAAATAATGTGTAATATTGACTCGAATATTGACGTGCTAAAACGCTCCCAAATCACATATTTCATTCCAGGAAAGGTGCGGGAAAGTTTTGGGAGATTACAGACATGTACAATCAAGAATCACCCCAAAAATTCTGCTTTAAATTTGGCAATTTTCATGCAAAATATAAAAAAAATGTTAACTGCTACTGGGGGAATAAAACTGCTGCAATACTTGGGGAGAAACAAAGCACAGAACACATTTTCAGGTAGTCCACTTTATTTGAAAATTCATCCTATGAATACCACAAAAAAAGTAAGTCAAATAAAAACATAGGAATGCCATGTAACAAAGCTGTACCATTTACGGGGTCTTTGAGGAGGCAGAGCAGCACACGTGCTCTCAACATCAGGTCATTCTCCTTATTAACGAAACAAAAACTCATCACAGTAAAACCAGGAGGCGTTTGTTTTGTTTTGTAAAATATAAATACATCATAAATAACACCAACACAGTAACTGCTCATATCAGTGCAGTTAAAAAGGTAGCTTGAAGGTAACAAAGTGCAAATAGTCAAACAGGGCTTCAAGTCACTGCACTTGGATCACGAGGGTTTCATCGAGCATAATGAGGAACTCACCTTCAAATTACACAGCGTGACAAGTGACTGTCACGCTTTGCCTTTCAGCAGATGGAGAACAATGCTGACAGGCTCGGCTGTAATTAGCAGGCCTGTGTGTGACAGCGCTGATGAAGCACTTGTGTGTTATCTGTCCATCTCTCTCTAGTAAGACAAAGCTGTTGTGAACCACCCTGCTTTCACCATCTCTCAGTAACAACTCTTTTTTAATGCCTACATCTGTAATACAAAAATAGTAACCCTAAGTGTATCTAGAGGGAAAAAGTGCTTAAGAGACAGATATAAAACATCAGGTAAGTACACTTAGATCATAGGTGTGTGAAAGAAAGACAACAATCCTTACATTACTAGATCAATACAGTTTTGATGGCTTAAGCTAACCCTATCCACATGCATGCACAAGTCCACGAGAAATTAAGTGTTCAAGTAGTCATCAAGCCTAATTTGGACTGGAGCCTGACTTAATCACAGCGCAGAGGGAAGCGTTCATTCACTCATGAACGAGAGGCTTGTGCTTGTGACAGTGCGAGATGTAAACATTAATGGTGTCCTGCTCGGCTGAGCTTTAACGTTAGCTAGCTCAGTGGTGCTAGGTGAGCTAGCAGTAGATGCACGCTTCCTTCTGCACGGTGATACAGTTGGCGGGTGTTATTCGGTAGATAGAAAAAGTTCCTACGTGAAACTGCTCACAACAGATTCTGTGGATTATCGTGAGTAATCATGTCATGACTTCTGAAAATGTATTTTTTTGGCACGACAAACCGAGTGCCAGCTAGTTCCATTATATTCAAATGAAGGCAGACATCTCTACGGTCAATCTGAACTGATAAACAGCACTACAGGTAAGAGGAAAAATAAGTATTTTTGATTTAAGGGGGAGAAATGACCTTTTAATGTGTTTTAAATAAACCAATTTAAGGGATTTCCTTGTTCATGTGATGCGTTTATGTTAAAAAACAAAAAATGGCACACATACATTTGTCCGATTTTTAAGTCTTAACTATTAATATAAGCCTAATCACAGTCAGGCTCTAATCCAGGTCATCATGGGACATTAAAACTCTCTTTTAAAAACCGAGTATCAGAAACTGCCACATAAAAAAATGGCACCAAGAAATTTCGAAAATTCCAATTTTAGTATCAATAAAGCAAACCAGGTATTGTCTTGGCACTGGGAAACAAAATGAACCACATTCAGCCCTAAACACACAACACACTGAAACGATTGTCTTGGTGATCCCGACTGTGTCAGTGAAGAAATCACTGGGCGATAACAGGTTTTTAATTCAAAGCTAACGTGAGATTAAACTAATGTATCTGTCTAACACAACTCTACACTACATGCAGCATGCTGCTCTGATCACACACTGTACTACCATGCACGATGACGGTGTTTAGGCGTGTGGGCCGTGGCTGGCAGTGCTCTGACAGGCTGTATTCAGGTTTAATCAGGTTTGTACGTTGGCATGGAGCGGGCTCAGACGATGCTCTTGAGCTCTTCGTCAGTCAGCTGGTTGACCTCCATGATTTTCACCAGCTGCTTGGCATACTTCACCTGGTCCTTCATGAAGAGTGGGATGTGGACTTTGTCCATCTGAGCCAGCACTTTGAGGCGGTCGACATCTTCGAATGACACCTGAGCCCACAGGAAAACAGAAGAGATAGAATCAGCAGCCTGGTGCGCTGTGACTCGAAAACAGAATTATGATGCGGAAATGCAACCAGATAATTAACGACTTTAAATACTTAAAACAAAACTAAGAGTTTACAGTCATGCTAGCAGCTCCGTTAGCTCAGTGGCGCTTTGGGCTCAATGCTAATACCACCATACTAACATGGTCACAATGAGATGTTTAGTCAGTCAAGTTATCAGTGACTGTTTCTGATTTAATGGCAATCTATCCAGTTATTGTGGAGACATTTCAGCCTGGACACGAGTGGTGAACTGAACCGACCGGCACTGCCATTTCTAGACCCATGCGTCACTCAGGGCTGATAATATCTTTCAATTAAAAAAAAAATGAATTGGTGAAAAGTGTAAATGTGAGTGATAACCTGGATTGTTCCTCTGCCCTGAAACAACTGTTGTTGCTAAAAACACATCACTTCTTACATCAGATTCAACATCTACAGCTGTAACGAGAACCAGTTTAATCATCAGTGCGTTCAGCTCCTCTGATGCAGGAGAACACGGTCTATTCCCTCCTTAGAGAGGTTATTATATAAGTCTCACTCTGACTCGCTTTCCATTCATTCTACTCAACGTCTGAACTGTAACCATCTTCTGTGATAACTTTTATTTCATGTGACTGAATGTCACAAATGATTTTGTTCTGCCGTTACTTTCTACTCTAGTGGTGTCGTAGCAGAATTGGTAGAGAGGAGAAGATACCATTAGAAACATGATGTCACTGATGGAAAGGAAAGTAGCTTTATGTAACTGACAGGGAAGTCAGATAAGGAGTCTATGCACCTTCCTACAGAACACTCCCAGCACACCAATAAGGTCTTATATGTTACTCTGATATAGAGCGACCATCATCATTGCTGAATGACATTAGAGAGGAAGCTGTATATACACCAGCCAAGATGGAAAAAGAAGCAGCTTACTAGTCAGAAGGTCGGTGGTTTAATCCCTGGCTCCTGCAGTCTACGTGACAAAGTGTCCTGGGGCAGGATACTGAACCCAAAATTGCTGGTTTGCGTGTGACTGTTTTTGGATGAACACCTTGTAATGTAGCCTCAGCCAAGAATCTGCGAATGGGTGAATGGTGCTTGTGCTGAATTGCTAAAGCTAAGACTAGAAAAACAATTACGTGAAACGCTCTGGTGTTTAGAAACATGAATTCCCTGGGTCAGAGGGGTTTGTTGAGGAGTGAGGGTAAATCCTACATCAGACTAAAGATTCATGTCAAGACAAAGCTGTCGTAGATCAGTGTAGCTGTGTGAACTGGCCAATCTCAGCTCGGCTGGCTGACGGCGACTGAGCTTGTCAAGTCGCCAGTGGCTGGTTTCAGAACGTGCTTCAACCCCCAGTCACCTTGTAGCAAAGTCAGCTTGTTAAGTCAGTTACAAACTTTTAGCAGATGGCATGTTCACTTGTTGTGGCATTCTCTGACCACAGCCCTCCGTCCAAGCTTGAGTCCGTCTTATCTACATCTCCTCGGCTGTTGATGTGTTGGTCTCCGTCCTCCTGGGGTTGCCTGGCTATTTAAAAATGGCGGGTTTGTGCAGGATGAGCTGTGTTGTGTTAGTGGCGATTCTTTCTAACCAATCATTGGTCTGCACTAATATACCTTCACCCTCTGGTATCAGATCAGCTTGCTTGAAACCTCGGCTGAGATGGTACCAAAAAAAGTACCAGATACTCTCCACAACTTTTGCTAATGGACAACCAAAAAGAGAACATCAAGTTGTGTGGCGCCTTGCCGCACTACGCAGTGGAAATGCAGCATATACATGGCCTTACAACTATTTATATGGTTGTGTTTAAGACCTTTTTTTGTGGACTTTCAGAACACATCACGGACATTTCAGCAGCCAGTTACTGACTGAAGAGGAGAAAGTAGTAGCAGGGCGGAACAGCCATCAACTTAAAGGGATAGTGCACCCAAAAATGAAAATTCAGCCATTATCTACTCACCCATATGCCAAGGGAGGCCCAGGTGAAGTTTTAGAGTCTCCATTAGGTGGAGTTGTGTTGCTACCCCCTCTCCCCTTGGATCTCCGCAAGTGATGTAATCAGTAAACTAACTAAAAGCACCAGATGGAGATAGTTGAGCTGCCTCACCTTTCCTAGAACCATCAGCAGTGGGAAGTTGATCTGATCTCTGTATCTTAGGATCCTTAGGACACCATCCAGGTAGACCTGGTCTTTAATGTAGCACCCTGCAATGTGAGAGGTGGGAAGAGAAGACCAATAAAAGTCAGATATATCAATTTTTAAAGGCTAATATTACCTCTGTATTTTGAATTTTATTTTCAATGTATCACATGTGAATCACTTTGATTTTGTTGTCTTTGCATTACATGTGTAATCAACATTAGCTGCATGTATCAGCAAACTCTCTATCCAGTGACATAGTGACCTGGCTGTGCTGTATCGATCTGGCCCCTCTTGGCTCGGACGCAGTAGTCCCAGCGGGTGTTGGGGTCCTGGACAAAGCGCTCCAGGTCATGAAAGAGCTGACAGAAGGACATGTGGCTGGCCTGGTAGACGGTGTAGTAGAGCAGGGCGGCGCGCCACAGTGTGGGGTCTTTCCTGAAGAGGACACTGTGGATGCTGGCCAGACCCTCCTCTGTGGGGTTCACAGGCTTCAGGTTGTACTTCTTCCTGTTGCTCCTCCACGGCTGGTGGCGGTTGTTGATGCCACGGAAATAATGTGTGCCTGGTGGACAGAGACCAGGACTATTTATATGGCTGCATTTAAGCTTAAATACGAGACAACTTTATGACTAGCAACATCAAATAGATCCATGAATACTGGATGACAGCAAATCAGACCTGTGATTAGACAGGTTAATGTCTTATAGTTAAATTTAAATGATTTTCCATTTCTCCAGTGACCTCCAGGTGCCCCACATTAGCAATAAAACAAACCACTGTACCCACCGATCTCATGCCTCAGCATGCCTTCTAGCCAGTGCTCTCGGGCAGTGGAGATGTTGATGGTCAGTGTGGGTCTGCTGTTCACCACTGTCATGGAGCCTCTGGACAGGAGTTCATCTGTCACCCGGACGACAATCTATCAACAGATCAATTATTCAATGTTAGTTTTTAGCTGTTTTTTTTTAATTTAGTGTAAGGATGTGCCTGGGAAGAAGGATGTCTCGGCCTTTGGTGCAACAACGAAATCAAATCACTTTTATTTGTCTCATACACATTAAAGTGTAGACACCCGACCCCAGCCCAACAGGCCCCGATGGGTCGGGACGTGTTCAGATGATGTTCGGGTCTGGGTTGGGGTACAAATGACGGACCTACTGTCTGTGTTGGTCGACCTCTTGTTCAGCGCTGGGGTTTGTGACCTACATGACAACACATAAACGCACCACATGGGCTATTTCAGCCGGTAGTTATTTTTGTAAGTTAACGTTAGTTAGCTAACAACGGAGAATGTCAAACAAACTTTGTCATCACCCAACGTTACCAGAAGCTCAGTGTATTTGCTTGGGGCATTCTGGTCTTTCCAGCTACGGGAAGAACCACTGAACAGAGGAGGACAGCACTGTAGCCGTCAACGGTGGATGTTATCACTTCCCTCCACAATAACTCCAGGTGCCACTTCTGTATTCACTGTATACAGGCAAGCTGTAACCATGGTAACAGTGCTTCCGTGCAGTAACTGTGTTAGGCTCAGGTTGGGTGTGGGCAGAAATATACCGCCTAAGCCGCACTCTCATACACAGTTATACACAGTGCAATGTGTAGTGAAATTCTTAAGTACCAAGCTCCAGAAAGAATGCAGAATGCTGTCAAATAAAATAGAAAAAGAAAAATATAAAATACTGAGTTCAATCTGATTCACAGCGAGGGGTGGGACTGACCTGTTGTTCAGGAAGTATTGATAGTTTTTATTCTTTTTTATATGACTGCATGACAATTAAATGTCCAGTGAGAAGGATTTAGTGGCATCTAGCTGTGAGGGTGCAGACTGCAACCAACTGAAACTTTCCCAATGTGTGGAGTGTTGTTGACATGACTGCTTCCTCACGTATCTCCAGCTTTCTATGTGACTGTGCGCACGTTGCATCCTGTTCTGCCTGCATGTGTTCTGTTTATACCACACTAAGTGTCTGTGTAGGGGGACATATTCAGATGCATGTAGTCAGTGTGTGTGTAAAACTAAATTTTGGGATGCACGTACGCAATTATGTCAGCGTGACAGATGTGGACAGATGATAAAACTGACGTGCAGACCCTTACATGTTCTTGTCGCCATAGAGATGCTGAAAAAAACATTTTACATAAATTAAATATGTGCTTCTATCATTTTTATCTGGGCTAAACAAAATGGTTTTGGGTTTTCAGGTTGGTTTCTCCTTTAATGCTAATCACTCATGTTTTCTATTCACAGTCTAGCATGTCTAAGCCCATTAGTGCTCTACAAAGCATACACAAGGTGCGTATATGTGGTGTAATGTGTTCAGTGGAACATTAATAACTTGATGATGTAACATGTATTTGTTGATGCTTACATAAACACAGCTCTGCACAAGCAAACCGCAGGATGACTTCAGTGAAGTGGTGGCTTTTTGTAAGGTCTTACTTGTCCCTGGAGCTCATTCACTTTGATGCCCTGCTGTGTGCTGCTCTGCAGTGATGATGTACAAATCCAGCATGACACAGACTGCAGCGTGCAGCTGAACAAAAATACCAGGCTCCAAATTACAGCATCTTAATGACGTGTTTTGACTGTGTGTGTATGCTCGACAGTGGAAATTGTCAGACTTGTGTGTGTGTGTTTGTCCTTGCGTTTGAATCAAACTGTGAGTGTGTATAAAAAGCATCTCTATTTTCAAATAGGCCCGAGTCCCCTTGTCCTCTTACCTCCCCCAAGCAACCCTCCCTCTCCATGTATTTCTTGACAATGTCCAAGATGCGACTCTCGGTGAGGAGGTTGCCCCCTGTGGCCTTTTCAAACTTCTCATAGCTGCCATATCGCTGCAATGCATGCTCCATGATGTTCACCGCCTGCAAGAGATGAGAAATTCATAATGAATGTGACCATTGTCTTTGACACTTCCTGTTGTTGTTGCTATGGACATGCAGTACTTGGCAACATGGCAATAACTGCTACATTAATAAAAAGAAGTAAGCTCAAACCCACAGAACGACAAGCAGAAAATCAGACAGATAGTGTGGACAGTTACATTATCAATAAACTGTGCACTTAATGGACATGAACTACGTTGTCTTACTGTAGTGTGGGTAGCAGTGGTGAAAAAAGGTTGAGTCTGACTTTCTCTGGATAACTTCTTGCTTTTTAAGAGACAGATCGTGTTTTACATTTCGAATCATGTCCAGTATATAAAAGATCTTCCTTCACACTGCTTTAAACTGTCAAAGCTGTGAGTACTGATGTCACCCTACAAATGCCATAAATACACCGTAAGACAAATGTGATTAAAGTGACAGTCTTCTTTTGAAGTTCAAAACAGACAAAGAGAACATGACAAACTAGGGCAGAGTCCTGGAAAGAAAAGAAAAGCACGAGCATCCTCCACTGGATCATTTTACTGCATTTCCTATTGATCCTACTCACTCCGTCTTACTGTCTGTGTACTTGTGTTACTAATGGGGCCAGCAACACAACACCACTGGGCTGTCTTCCTGTTTACTAGAAAAAGATCTGACCTCATACTCTAATGCATTTATATGTGTGGTGCATGCATTTGAATTCTTGTTTTTTGGAAATACTCTGTGATTCTTCTTCTCTTACTGTGAATGTTAATTTAAGACATGCACTTAGGCAGTTGTTTAATGAATCCTCCAGTGTTTGCTAAACAAAGTCTGGAGCATTTGTACCCTGAACGGATTCATCCCAGCGACTTTCCACTCTCTCACACTGCATCAGCTCTGATCGGCCCTGAGGCTGAACAGCATTGGCATCAAGTCCCTCTGATCACAGAATCCAGCTTGACTGTTGGCATGTGGAGGTTCCTGATCTCAAACCAGCCAGCTCAGCACCAGCCTCAGGCACTAGGGGCATTGTTATAGATGTGATGTACGACATGTCACTGCCTCTGGGCCTGAAAATGGTCGACTTTTGCAAATGTACTTTATTTTTTCAGCATTATTATACCTCTGATACAGCACTACAGATCCTGGTGAAAACTGCCAATCCTGCTTTTGATTGTGATGATCAAAGTTGAAAGCTCATTTCCATCGATCTTCCATTTAGAATCAATATTGTGACACCCCTAGATCCTATGGTGATGAATTACTGGCAACCTTGAGGCAAAAATTAACAAGCTGAAGTTGAAGTCCAATACTGAGACTCTCTTTTTAAATCTGTTTTGCTCTACACCAACTACTGAGAAAAAAAATCTGGCTCTTTAGCTGCTAAAATTTGTGGTTTAGACACATGATACACAGTGGGTTTATCAGCTACTGGAAACTAGGCTGATGAGACGGGTGAGAGAGAATCTAAACAGAAAATTTGCAAAATAAAACAACAACAAAAACAGCAAAATGATTGGCTGAGAGATGCTAAAAGGGGCAAATGCAGAGCTGATATTTCTCTCTGAGTTCATCACAGTGAGCCACCTCTTTCATATTTCACCAAGTCATTTGATCCATTATTAATATAAAAAATACTGATTAGCAACTTCATACAAAAATAAAAGTCTGGTGGAGATATTGAGTCATCTATGTAATGACGAAAACTCTGTCTGTGTGTCTGTTCCACGTTTTTCTCCTCACTGACTTGGTCAATCCATGTGAAATTTGGCACAGTGGTAGAGGGTCATGGGAGGATGCGAATGAAGCAATATTACATCAATTGGCCAAAGGGGGGCGCTATAGCAACCGATTGAAATTGCAAACTTTGAATGGGCATATCTCATGCCCCGTATGT
>NC_065527.1:9023566-9096520 GCF_006386435.1 Epinephelus moara
TGGCAACTGGGTGGCGCTATAACAACAGAAAAATGCTTACAAATGGCTAAAATGCGACCGATCGCTGTGGCTCCCCCTGTGGACCAATGTTGTTGTTTTTTTTCTAATTTTTGGTATGACTAAGTCATGGTATGGTATGCTGTACATAATCACGGAAACTATCAGTGTGTCCTTCTGTCAGTCAGTCATTCTGTCTGTCCCACGTTTTTCAAAAACTCTATCTGAATACATTGCTCTTCTTAATGGGTTCAGTTGACTATTTAATCTGCGATTTCCTATGACCTGTATCCCAAACACACACCATGTGAAACTGTACGTGGGTAAATGTGCACTCATTGGGTATGGACTAGTCCTATTTAAACGATGCTCTTGTCTTAAAAGCAGTCAAACTACACATTTATAAAGTCTTAAAAAATACTAAAATCAACCTTTAAAACAAACACCATGTGTAACTTTTCAATCATATAATGTAAATTTTCTGCTGGCTGGTAAAAATTTTGAGAAAAAGACATTCTTTCAGTGTCCACGGTGACATATACAGGTAGATACATACAGTCCTATCACAGAGATATTCATTGCAGGAGATCCCCACTTTGTCTGCACCTCCTACAATGTTAAATATTCAGTGTACAAGAAATTTATCAGTTTTTTCTGACATTAAACTGGTATTATAAGGTGTGATAAAACACACTGTTTACTTTCTATTGTCTGTCTCACCCACACAATCCTTAGTCTGCCAAGTTTTCCAAAGCATAGTCACTGCTAATTATTAGAAATTAACAATTGTTTTACCCAAAAACGTTACAATATGAAGTTGTTGGGAGTGTTACGACACATCCCAAATGATGACATAGCTGCTTGGTAGGAAGACAACCAAGAAACACATTAAATTGCAATAAAGTCAGACCAACCAAACAAAATAAGCCAAACACACACCCTTACCTGTTTCAGGAAGCGATCTGAGGCATTGTTATGCCGTGCCAGGATACGTGGACAAACTGGGTTGCTGTATTCAAACTGCGGATTATAGCTGAAGTTAGACTGGAAAAACTTGGCCTTCTCTTTCTTGACATTAGATGGCCTGATGGCTGAAAGGATGCAGATCTTGGCATTGTTTGCTTCCTGTGTAATCGCTGCTTTGTGCAACGACGGGGGTTTAGTGCGAGGGGAACTGGGGATGTGTATCTTCCTGAGCTGTGGGACTGTATGAGGAGTTAGGCCCATGCGGCTGCCCTCCACTGCAATGTTCTGTGCTGGTTTAGAGAGATGGGAGTTGCCTGAGTGAACACGATTTGACTGTGCAGGTTTCCCACCTACTTCTGGAGCATGCAACTTTTTAGGAGCCATGGCCGGGCGGTTTCTTCTGCTAAATGTTGTGCCACATTTCACTGATGTTTTTGGCCTCCTGTACGGGGACTGTTTGGGACTCTTCTCCTTCTCCTTAGCCTGCAGCGGGATTTTGTAGCTGCTGCAGGTAGTGCTGAAGAGGTCTAGGACACTGGAAGAAGTCTTCTCCAGGTATACTTGGCTGGGACTCAGTGCGTTGTCAGCAGAGTTTAAGATGTACTTTTTGGACATTTCAACTTCTTGCCAGTGGAGTATTTCTGAAAGAAGTAAGATAAGAGACCAAGGAAGGACAGTGAATCTGTTTGCTGCTAATTTTAGGATCACCTTCACGTGCAAACCTCAGGATAGCTTGATCGAGTAATCTGCTTATCAAGGCAGGATAAAATTTGATCTATTGCAGTGCCAAGACAAAAATAGCTATTATAACTTGTAATCAAAAGTGATGAACAGTGTTTTAACATCTCTATAAGCAATGCTTTTTTACAATTATAATGATGTGATCTGACTCAAATAAATCTGATTCAGTTTCACAAGTCAGTATACTGCTGTCACAGAGGAAATCATCCTGTCCCAAGAGACTAGCAGTAAAGCACAGGAGTCAGAGTGCAGGGCTTTGCAATTTCCAGTAAGGTGACCTGGAACATCATCAGTAAGAGTGGGCTCTCTGTTCGGACGGGAGCACTGAGGCGGAATCCATGCAGCCACAGACAGCACAAACTAATGACCTCGGCAGCACAGTGCTGATTGAAAGACGGATGAGGACAAATTGGAGCTTCATTGGCTTGCTCAGCCACCAAATCAAATACTATTACCTAACACATCAGCTGGTATCTCATCATTCAGTCGGTTTCACCTGATAAAATAGGCTGCAATCACATCATATTGTAGGCAAACCCAGATTCCAATCTAATGGATACTGGGTGCATGTGAAGGTTAATTTAAGGAACTTTCATCCCTGTTATCATTTATGAAATCAAAGTTATGACAGCAAACAGTCACAAACATTAACGTTCAACTGCACAACAAAATGAATCAATGTTCAACGACTCCATCTCATTCATCACCATTTATCAAAATATAAAAGCACTATTGATTTGAAGCACATGACTAGTATGAGTCAGCACTGAGTCATCTCTCTAGAAATCATCCTCAAGTCTTTACAACACAATTATACAGGATACAGTGAGTTAAACAGCACACTGAGCAGTACAGGTTATATTTAATACAATATAACAAATCCATGCTTTCTTAAAATACATTCAATATTTTGTGTTCACGAAAGTTTCCCTGGTAATAATAAGTTTATTGGGTCCACAGTAGCTTACAGGAGCTCATATTTCAACTTGGCTACTTGCTCTAACCAAGCTATAACTAGCTAATGCTAGCTACATAACGTTAAGTACTTTTAACATTGACGTTATTACTATTATTAAGGTATTACAGTTAGTTATTATTGCGTTGGATATGTTGTTAATCATCTAGGTAACTGAGCACACACCTACAGTCACAAGAAAATAAGAGAAACACAAGATTCAAGGTTGTTACCTGTTACTTTTATTGAGTCCAGCATCCTCTGAGAAGGTCTCAGTAAGAACCGTTAATATTCTTCGAGGAGCGCTGCGGCTGGTAAAGTAGCTAAATTAGCCGGCTAATGTTGAAACCCGACGGGTACAGCTAGTTGGTAGTAGAGCCTATGTGTTAGACATTCAGTGACATGTCTTTAAAGCATTTAATTAATATACCTGAGCCGACATTAGGCGGTCTGTCTTCTCTGAGCCGCAGCAAAACTGACGCCCGTCAAGCTGTCTGTGTGGTAGACCCTGCACTGACTGATCTGTTTCCATGGTTTCGTTGTTAACTACGCATTACGCGTGAGTGGTCATGGGAAATGAAGTCCCTCAGAGAATAAATTGAGACATTTTTGAGAAAATATAAGAGTTTGGGCTAAAATAGCCGAAGATTCATAAGTTATTTGCAATTGAGCACTAAGCTATTGTCAGAGGATTCAGTTTAGCGGTCCTATGATCCAAACATAGACATTTGTTGCTATTAGACGCCATAATTGTAGTTTTCTATGCACTGATTGCGTCTGCTAGCTTTGATTAAAACCAAAAACCAACCCATGAACATTTAAAGAAGACCACAGCAGTTCAATTCAGAAGATAATAATAATAATGAATATTATTATTTTTATAATAATAATAATAATAATAATAATAATAATAATACTTATTATTACTATTAGTAGCAACAGTAGTATTGGAGACATATAATTAATATTATTATTATTACATACACACTAGCCTAATTATATATATAATTTTTTTTTTTTAAAAACCAAGTAAATAAATAAGGTAGCATAAAAAAACAATGTAAGAAAGAGTGGGCTAATGACATCACACTACACTAACACACTTGACACACTTGAAACTGGTCCCTTTATAAAATCTCAAAAAAGAGAGAACCTTATTTTTTTAAGTTTCCATTACAGGGGCTGGCAAATGACTTAGGTCACTTCAAACTGACATTAAAAATTATTATCAAATTATTATTATTATTATTATTAGTAGTAGTAGTAGTAGTAGTAGTCATAGTAGTAGTCATCGTATTAAAAATCCACCCAGTAGTTTTGTCCTGCTGGCATTTGCAAAGTGACTGATGATAATCCAAGAAACTAAATGTAGTTATTTGAAGGCACACATACACACTGGCCTACTTACAATTAAAAGATGCAAATAAATAAATAGATAAATTAATAAGGCAACAAAAAAAAAAGATAAGATAAGATATACTTTATTGATCCCCCAGAGGGGAAATTCAAGTACCACAGCAGCAAAAGACAAAAAAAAAGACATTAAATTGAAGAGGAAAATAAAAATAAAAATAATAATAGATAAATAAAAAGATAGAATAAGATAAATTTGCTACATCAGTTGAATAAAATAAAGTGACAGACAGGTGGCAGATAAAGTGTCATATTGACCAGATGCAAAATAGGTCATTCAGAGCTGGATGTATAAACTATGAGAGGAAGACTGGGCTATTTGTTCATTTTGCAGATAACAAATATACCAACAAGACAAACATCGCATACAAAAAAAAAAAAAACATACACTGGACACTTTGAACACAACACACAATTGAAACGGGGGTGGGGGGGCACTAATCGTCTCACAGTCTTATTACTCTGATCTCATTACTACTGATGACTTCACCCAACCTTTATCCTATACGTGGACCATTTAGACCAAAGTTTCATATGGGTCCCTGCTTTACTCCTTAGGAAGTGAGCCAGTTTTTCCATGGAGTGTATTTCCTCTACAATGTCCTGCCACTGATCTGGACTTGGAGGATCACTTTTCATCCAGTTCCTTGTAACTGCCTTTTTGCATGCAAGTGTCAAGATTTTGAAGAGATAGATGTCCTTAGTTTGAAACATGTCGCCAGATATCAGTCCCAAGAGTGCCCTAACATTTTTAACACTTGAAACTGGCCCCTTTATAAAATCTCAAAAAAGTGAGAACCTTAAATTTGAAAATGACTCAGTGACTCACACTGACATCAAAAACTTGCAAGTAGATTGTTTTCTTTCTTTTTTTTATTTTTACCTAATTCATACTGATTTGGAAAGTTAATGCAAGATTTAATATGTTTTATATGTGTTACAGGGGCTTTTTAATAGAGAATACTGCTCTTTAATTGGGATGTCTGCAGTCTTATTTGGTGGCTCCACTGTTTTAACATCCTGTGTGATGACTGGGTTTACATTTAAACACACTGCAGAACTAATAGGCCATCATGGACTAAACTAACCCCTAAAATCTGTTTTTTACCGCATGTGAAACTTGAGCTGTGCACGAGACCAACGTACGTTTGAGCCGCTTGTTTTTAGCATTTGAACACACAGATGACTTATTGATAGAAAATGTGACGCGCATGATGAAGTGTTGTGTCTCGTGCTCTCCGGCCTGGGTGATGCCTTGTTGTAACGTGACATCTTTTTTTCAGTTAACCCGGGCTGTGATTGGCTGTATAAGTGTAAAACCCGCCCCCTTGATTCTGATTGGTTATCAGGGGCTCGGTTCAACGGTCAGAGTCTGCGCAGTAGGCGCAGCGCTGAAATTCAAATTTGAACAGTTGTTTTCTTGCTGCAGAGAGAAGAGGAACCGACAACTGGGAAGAGAAGCTGAGAGACGCTCAGCTCGCCTCACTACGCCCTGTTTGTGTACACAGAGAGGTGTACGAAACGTATTAAATACAACGCTGTAAAAACATCGCTCGAGCAGAGATAAACTGTCCAACATGGATCCGTTTACGGAGGTAAGTCGACGAGCTAACTTTACTATTTGCTAACGTCAGATAAGTAATGTTAGCATAGTTATCGTAAGGCTGATTAAAACATGCTAATGCTAACCCACCTAACAATAACGTCACAATTCTAACAATGCTTATACACATTTTAAAGGTATGGCTAGAGACTAGTATTAACTCCCATAGTACTTGAACATGAGCTAACGTTAGCATACAGAAATGTGTAACAATACAATAAAACATGTCACGTGTTGTTTCTTTGTCTTGTCAGTTGTTAGCAGCCACAAAGCTGAGATACAAATGACAACTTAGTAGCAAGAGCAATAATATTTAAACGGCTAAGTTAGCTATATAAAGTTATAGTTTTCTACATGTTAGACTGCTTGGTAAGTAATTTAGTCAGGCTACTGTCTGGCCAGATCCTTAAACAGCAATGTGCTTATCATAACCCCATACGTGTGATGTTTCTCACTTCTCTCAACCAAAACCCCCTCAACTGTTATAAATAAACGTTATTCAAATGAGACAGCTTTGTCTCCATTTAAGGGAATGGTATGTGTCAGCACTGGAGATTGTCCAACACTTTCCCCCCTTTGCTTGATTGTCTCTCTTTGCCTGGTGCACTCATGCTGTTGTTGCCAGCTAAAACTAGAAATGATTTCCATCTAACAACAGTTCCTGTTACTCCAGTATCCAGGCCAGCAGAGATAGAAATTTTCAAATCCAGGAACCACAAGCAGGAGTGGCTCATTCCTGAGGAATGCTAGTTAAACATGACCTCAGTTTTCCACACTGCCTGGAGAAAATGTGCAGGCGGTTGCAGTGCAGCTGCAGGAATGTGTTTGGGCTTGCAGAGTTAACGTGCAGTACAGTAAATCAGATTGTGTGACAAGGCCAAGGGATGGGAATGTCATCTAAAGAAAAGAGGAAAGGGGTGGGGATAAAGAGGGCAAGCAAACAGAGGCTTGTTATCTCTGGTGGAGTAGGATTGTTTTGTGTGTCTTAGGCTGTTGTGTTGCTCGTTAAAGTGTCCCATATAGGGACAGACAATGTGCTGTGCCTTGTTCCACACATTTGCGTTCACAGATATCCAACAGTTGGCCAAAGAGACGGAGAATCAGTATATTTTGGCTAATATGAAAAAAGCCACATGCTCTCACAACACCAAGAGTGTAATTATTAAGAGGTCTGAGTCTCAGATTCTGTGTCTCACAAGCACTGTTAAAGACCAGTTTCAATGGCACCATTTAGTCTCACTTCATGTGATGTGATGTGTGGTTTGCTGTCAGATAAACTTGCACAAAGCACTTATTCAGATAAGAGATAAGAAAACTGATAATGCTGTTCTGTGCAATAGAAATGAAGCTAAGCTGGGAGGTGATCAGCCTATTGGTGGTCCTAATGCTCATTCAGAACTAGTTTCAACGATATGTCTGGCCACATCAGAAACCAAATGTGTTTATTGTTGTTCTTAATGGCTATCGGGGGTGGGGGTGATATCCTTTCAATATGGGGATAGTGACACACATTTTCAGAGTCTCTCCTGAAAGGCATTCATAGTGTTGCACTTGGTTTTTCACATAGAAAGTGCTAGTAATGGTTGGATCAGTTTCAGCAGACTTTTGTAATTTAGTTACTTTATTAGAGGTGGCATTGTTCCTGTACAATGGGTCTGCAACAGTCAGTGGTTTTAATGTTTGTATGTATAAAGCAGTCATTGGAGTAAGGATTCAACTGTTTTGTTTGTTTGTTGTTTTGTCAAACCAGAAACTGTTGGAGCGGACCCGGGCTCGCAGGGAAAACCTGCAGAAGAAAATGGCAGAGAGACCAAATGCAGCAAACAGACAGATGGTCAAAAGGCCCAGAGAGCCACTGGCTGACACCAATAGTGTGATCAGTGAGCCAGTCGTTGATAAAGGTATGTTTGTTAGATTGCTTTCTGTTTAGATGAGTCTTGCCAGGTGGACTACTGAGTTGCAGCTCTGCTCTTTGCTTATATTTCCCCATCAATTCCTCCCAGTTCCACAGGTGTCCTCCAAGCCTTCTCCGTCCAAGCGCCGGTGCTCAGAGGAAAATCTCCAGCCTGCAGCTGGCGAGGAAAACCAGGAGCCAGTGATGCCACGAACTGTGGCTCACAAGCTCTCAGATCCTCACACAGAAAAGAAACCCCCGGTAGGCCCTGCTAGCCTTCGAGCTTCCTCATCCCTGGAGAAGACTGCTACCCAGCCTGTTGTCCAGTCTCAGCCAGAGCAGCTGAAAACTGCACAGCCAGAGCCAGAGAAGATGGTTGTCACCCCTGCTCCTGATCCTCCAAGCAGCAGAGAAGCAAAGATGGTGTCTGCCAGTTCAGCCCTGCAGAGCAGCAAGGAGGACCTGGTAGAAGACCCAGCTCTATCTGCTGCTGGCATGAAGTCTCGTCTTCAGAGGCTAGCAGAGCAGAGGAAGTGTTGGGATGGCACTGGTAAGAATATTTTGTGTGCTGTTTGAGATAAATTTGTCTAAGTCTAGATATTTAAAGACTTTAAAGAATCATGGTCATAATCTTTTTCATGTCAGTTTTCCTTTGGAAGCATACACAGAGAAGTGCATTTATTTAAAGCACTGGTCTACAGGATTCCTGATTTTACTGTGGGTTGCTCCCATGATACTTCAATACTAACTGTAAAGTCAGTCCCACAGTTTGTCCCTGCCCAAATCAAACATATTGTCACCTTTTCCAGACACATCTGATGCAGTTCCGGACTGCACTCCCCTGTCCCTGTTGAAGAGACAAGCTGAGGTCCCACCGCCCACCATTCCCACCGCGTCCTCAGGAACTCCTTTGGGGAGGAAAGGCAGACTCGCCAACCTTGCTGCCACCATTGGATCCTGGGAAGACGACTTAAGTCATGCTAACATTCCCTGTGCAAATGTAAAAGAGAAGCCTGGTACAGCTGTTCCCAAGATGGCAGTTAGAGATGCCACTGTGGCTACCAGCACTAAACCAAGTGCTGCAGGCCATGTGATGGCCGGTTCAACTGCAAGCAGCAGCTCTACATCCAGCTCTCAGGTAGATTCACCTTGGATTGTCTTATTCTTCAGCATAGGCAGTTATGTCTGTTCCACCGATTTTACACAAGCTGTCCGCTTCTGTGAATTTGACTGCTTTTTTCATTCTATCTCATTTTTAAAGCTCCTCATTTCTCGGCACCCACCAAAAACAACCCCTGAAATTGTCATTGCCAAACCCACCACCTGTGTTTGCACAGAAGAGGTCTCGATGCATGTTAGTTTAGTTCTGAATGCCCAGTTAGACCCCAAGATCCCCAGGATACCCCGACTTGTGTTGTTTTGACTGTGCTTTATAAATAAAAGGAACTATTGTATGTCTTCTCAGCAGGCTGTGTATTCTCCAGCAAAGCCGAGCCGCGTGGGTCTTCCAGGCCCACAGATGGTTGACACTCCTGCAGCCAGACCAACACTTAAGTCAGTAACCATCTCTGAAAAGAGCTCCAACCAGAAGATCACCTTCCCCTCTAGTCCTCAGAAGAGCTCTGTCCAGGGAGCAGCCTTCCCATCCAGTCCCCAGAAGGCCGGCCCCTCCTCAACATCAGTTCCTCAAAGTCCCCTGAAGAATCAGGCCCTCTCCAGGGGCCACAACCTCCCCTCCAGCCCTGTGAAGCCAGAACTTCGTGCCAAGCCCACGACTGCTGGCCCCTCTGTCCCGCAGGAAAAGGCCTCTGCTGGACCTGGTGAGTCATGTTGCAGTTAATTTGGAACTATTTCATAAAGTTAAATACAGAGTGATGATCCAATTTTTTACTGTGTGTGCATAATGCCCAGTAGTATTACAACTAGATTTGTTTCATGTTTGATGTTTTGGTTAGTTTCCTTCACATGTATGAAGGAAATTGTTTTTCATTCTTTCATTTCCAACAGGTGTGAAATCTTTTCTGGAGCGCTTTGGAGAGAGGTGCCAGGAGCGTAGCAACCATAGCTCTCCAGCAGGGGGCACTACCCACAACAAGACTCCCACTGCGACCCCATCGTCATCATCATCATCATCAGTCACACCAAACACCAGACTGGTACAGGAGAGGCTCAGAGTTGCACAGGCTGCAAACACAGCCACATCTGATCTCACCCAAAGACAGAAGATGGTAGATGAATGTTGTAGTGCATCTTCTCATGGTTGCAATCATTTTGTTTGATATAAGAAGAGTAAAAGGAGACTCCTCTTTATTTCAGGAGCGAGAGTCTGAGCTGGCTCAGATCCGCAGTCGCTTTCAGAAAGGGAACAACATGTGGAAAAACAAAGATGAAGCAGCAGAAACCAATAAAAACACAGACATCAAGGTTGGCTAGCAAACATCTGACACAAAAATGACAACATTATGCTTGACATCTCACAAATTAGCCATAATTTTGTATATACTAGATTATACTTAATAAATATTGTGCTTTTTAGGAACAACTTGACAAGCCTGTGGAAGCTGAAGTTGCCCCATGTGAGCCAAAGGATGAACCCACAGCACCCTCTACTGAGAGACTAGACACACCCACAAAGTGCACTCCTCCAGGTACCCAATAAAATTTCAGATCTGTGTTTCTATTTGTGTCCAGGCAATAGAGTGATCAGATATTAGCAGTGGCAGCTCTTTCATCAATTAGGTTCTTTTGACATCTGAACCTTAAGCTGTGCCTTTTGTAAAAACTAAGGAATTACCATCATTAGCTGTGTTGCTGGCTGAAAAATTCATTTTGCTGGCAAAACTGCTTCTAGTCACTAGATGGACCAAACAGCTGTGTTTTACATTATAAAGTGAGAAAGTTAAGTGTGCCCATTGCAAACGTCTTATACGGTGGTTACCACTGATATTGGGATTGTGTTGGTGTGGAAGTGTAGCATCCACCCTCCAGTTCCCCCATGGTTAACACCGCTAGCTCTGTCAGCACTGTTGGTTTTTAGTGCTACTTATGGAGTTAGCACTGCCAGCAACCAGCTCAGCCACCTCCATGTTGAGAACCGAACACTCAGAATGTCTCTTGATTCCCCCTGTAAGTTTTCTGCTGTTCAATACCTATATGCAACAACATGCTGTGGAGAAATCTTTGGTACATACTCAGAGACACGTCGGCTAACTGTAGCTTAGAAATCAGTTTTTTTAACTTGAAATTGCCCTGAAATTGTATTTTGTTTTCAGCACAGACTGTATAATAAAGATGGATGTCATGAGAGTTCCCCAGAAGTGAAGCCAAAACATCTCTATTGTCCCCTAGAGGCTGGCTGCTGTATGGGTCATAAACCCCACTCCTATTGTGTTATTTATTTTCTCCCCAAATAGAGATTCTGTCATTTTAGGTAGGTAGTTCTTGTCACACCACTGTTCAGTTATTGGTTATGACTAGTTATTTGATGCTATAAAGAGGTGGTTAGACGTCATGATTGAGAGCTGTGTGTGCCAATTGGTCAGACAACAAGAACTCGATACAGCAGAGATTGCTACTGCGCAGACTCTGGCTCCAAATCATGTCACCACCAGTGCAAGATGGCAGCAGCTGTATCCAGTATGTTTTGGCTTCATTTTTGTACAGTGGGAGGAACTGGAGATGCATTGTGCATCTTTATATACAGCAGGGATACTCAACTTGCTTTGCCTGGGAGTCACTTTTGCAAATTGACGGGAGGCCAGTTGCAGCAACCTACACAAGTCAGGTGAACGCAGGGGTGTTTCTAGGATTTGAGGACATTTGGGGCTTAATCCTGGCCTCTGTCAGGGGATCCTCCCCTGGCACCTTTTGTGATAAACTAGCTCTATTCATGCCTATTTAAACTCTCTAGTCTTTAATGTCGATAAAGTGGGGAAATGAAATGTTTTCTAACATGGATGATGTTGTACAGCAGGTGTTGGGTTGCTGGTCTCACCTCCAGCCTCAACATCCAGCCCTCTGAGGACTGTCACCCGTACTGAGGAGAAAACAGCTGAGGAAACCCCAGAAGAAACTGAGGTGATCAGTGAGAGAGAGATGAACGTGGACCAGTCCATCAACTCTGCAGTTATCAACGAGCTGTTTGATGGAGTACTGACGCAGAGTGATGATGAGGAAGATGAAGATGATGAGGAAGATGCTTTGAATATCTCCTCCATGTCCCTCCTCACTCCACTGGCAGAGACTGTGGCCGCCGTAGTGAAGAGTCCCGAGAGAAGAATGATGGTAAACACCACTCTCATGTACCTTATGTTAGAGTTGTGAGGCAAACATGTCAAGATGCAGCTTATCAATGATATTTTCCTCATGTTTTTATGCAGACGTCGACACCAGCCAGCTCATTCCTCATAAAGAGCAACACTCCAGACCATGTTTCCAAACCTAGCAAGTTCCAGAGAGCTACCATGGCCCGGGCAGCCTCCTCAGATAGTCTTGAGGCCTTAGATGAAGACACACACAAACTGCCATACAGGTAAGCGCTCCCATTTGATTTCAGTTTCATGAATTAGAGTTGGCTGTCCTCGCTGTTGCACTGAATGTGTGTCTTAAATGGTTTTCTTTTTTGTCCTGTGTGATAGCATTGATGCATATAGGTCCACCAGGGTGAAAGAGACAGAGAGGCCCAATGTCAAACAGGTGATTGTGAGAAAAGAGGACGTCTCTCACAGGGCAGAGGAACCCAGGGGATCCAGTCTCTTCAGTATCAAACAGAAGATGAAGGTTTGGAATTAACACTTTGAACCTTGATTCATGTACGAGTACAGTACGGGTGTAAAGTTTTCATGTGATTTGATTTCAGTACGTGAAAAAAACGGTACATTTGCTATTTCTATAGATTCTGACAAATGAGATGAACCTGCAGCAGACGGTCATTCATCAGGCCAGTCAGGCGCTTAACTGCTGCACAGACGAAGAGCACGGCAAAGGATCCCAGGTGGAGGCTGAGGCAGAGAGGCTGCTGCTGGTGGCAAGTGAGTTCATCAAGACAACAGACACAATACTTGATAACTTAGAAGTTATTCACCTTTATTTATAAAACCTGTAACTATCCCTGGGACTGTCCTACTACCTTTTTCTCAATTCACATTTTAAAACCTACCCATCAGGTTCATTTTGAGATCTGAGGCTGGAAATATACTTTTGCGTTACATTGGCACAGCACTTACAGCGTAGGCTCTACGTAGATGCGTACCCTCCACCGTAGCGTGCTATAGCACTTCCCCAAAAATGTAAGTGCATGTTGCTACGGCACAGACTTCCTGTGTATTTTGTATACCATTCCGTTGTTGGAAACCCAGCTTTTATTTAGTTTTATTTCACAGACAAGAAACTGTGAGGAAACTAATGCCCCTACAAAGTCTGCTATCCTCTGGGCTAATTTACACAGTGGAAAATGTCATAGGCTTATGCTAATAACATTAGCATGTTGTATATGTGGGGAAACATTTTAGTGTGCGACATTTGTTTTGCCCGTGAACTTTGCGAGTTATATTTGAGCTGAATTTTGTTACTTTTGTTAGATGTTGCTGTGGTTCTCTGCATCATATTTGTGAGTGTGCTAGCTGCTGGGCTAATTTATACAATGTGAAATGTCATAGGCTTATGCTAATGATATTAGCATGTTGACATTGTTTTGTTGGTGAACCTTGTGGGTGAAGCCTAAATTTGTACTTCTGTTTAATGCTGTTGCTATTAAGCCAATTTTTATGTGGGTTAGTTGAATCGGTCAAATTTTACTATACTCAGCAGAAACTCACCACAGTGACATAGAAACCCCACCGCCCACTAGTGTTTTGGAGGTGTAACTGCAGAGCGATGCAGGAACACAGTTGCACAAGTATAAATGCTCACAACGGCGCAGGCCTCATAGAGCTTACGCACAACTATAAATCAGCTTTTATTATTTACTAAAACAGTGTCACTAACAAATCGCATTTTGAATGTGACAGAAATGTCGACAGACAAGATTTGAGACCACGGTTGTACCAAAAAATAATGATCCTACACAAAGTGCTAATGCAATCAAGCTGCTGCTTCCTAGCTGTGTAAACAAGGCTCATAGACATCAGCCTTATATAAATAATGACAGATAATAACAGATACAGCACCACTACTATAACCTGTCTGTTTAAGGACCATGTATACAAGACTGAGTGACTCCCTGTGGTAGTATCAAAGCTTGACTCTCTGTCCTTTTGACTTTTTTTAGCGGAGAGGAGGGAAGCGTTGAAGGCAGAGCTGGACCGTCTGAAAGGAGACCCAACAGGCCAGAAAAAGGCCTCTGCAGCCCCAGAACCTGCCGGCATGTCTGCCTCCAAGGGCTCCATCACCCTGCAGGAGTTGCGTCTTCCTCTCAAGGCAGACTTTGTGTGCTCCATTGCCAACAAGCCAGGTAAGCCCAAAATGCATATGCCACACCAATTTAAATCAACTCCCCACTGTTGTTCAGCATTATCTCCAGACATCAGATGGCACTAACACTCATACATCAACAAAGATTGCTAATGACAGCATTGTTTGAAATCAAAGTAAAGAAGACGACCTTCAGAATAGTGTTTTGGAGGCCATTTAGACGTTTAGTCCCAGGTTCCTGAGTGTTTATTGTACTGATGGTTGTCTGTCAGGATCAATCTGTATCATTCTGTCTTGTTTCAGAGTCAACCAAACATTCCTTCTTCATGATGATCCGTGCCGGAGCAGAGAACACTGTGGCCACACCATTAGCCAGCACACACCGCGGCCTCAGTGGGGACACCCTGGCTTTCCCCACCAAGTTCACCATGTAAATCCTGCACTATATTAAGCAGAAATGTTTTTATTACAGACAAGAGAGTTTGACTTGTTTAAATTCTGTTGATTCTAATTAAAATATTTTGATCGGATTCTCTACTGGTGTACTTGAATATGATGGTGTTGATCATGATTGTTGATTAGTGACGTCTCTTCCTCCTCACTTGCAGATCTGAAGTTTCCAGTGACTTTACAATCGACATTGAGGTCTATTGCTTGGTGAGTGTCTTACATCAGAGTTTCAAGATTTCAAAATAATGATGCTCAGACCACATAACTTTACGTTACTGTTTTAAACACACACTACAGCTATGTTAGGCAGGCACGCATTTCCTCTGTTTTCCAGATCTACTTCTTCAAATCACATTTGAGTATCTGTGAAAGTAAAATCTGCAGAATTACTGACGACAGATTCATTATGACATCCTCAGGTGCAGAAGCGCGATGTCTGCAGTGACAAGAAGAAGAAACCCAGCAAGTCAAAGGTAAATCCCCAGTTGTTGTTTTTTCCTTTCCAAATGGAAAACACATTGTCAGTCAATGATGGAGCATGCTTTCATACTTTGTGTGTGTGTGTGTCCAGATGTTATGGAGACAGGTTCATGAGGCCCATGATTTGTGTATGTCGGTATGAACAGTTTCTGTGTTAAATCCCTCACGTGTTGGTGGGTGTGCACTGTGTGAAGGATGTTACTGGTTCTCTACACAGCTTCAGGTGTCCTTTCATTTGGTGGAGAAGAGTGTTAACTGGCTAGCAACAGATCTGTCCCTCAGACACCTGATTATAATCTGTCGCTCCATTTCTTCTTTCTGAAGCAAATCAACATTATTTGCTTTTATCTCCCCAGGCTATCACTCCAAAGAGATTCCTCGCCATCACTGTAAGTCTTTCAAATTTACTTTTCACTGACCAACACACTTTTTTAATATCAGAAGGTATGTCTTATTACTTCTCATCTGTGTCTGTGTTTTTTAATTTGTTGGTTTTGCTTTTTGTCTTGCAGAAAAGTGGCCAGACTCCAGGTAGGTCACGATATAAAATCAGTCTAAAGCTGTTTCCTTTATGTCTTTTATCTTATTATTTTATCCTACACTTCCCATAATGCAACTGGAATGCACCTCTTGATTATGCCTGCACTGCCTTGTAAATGCCCCAGCTATTTGGACTTACTCTCCTACTTTGTAACACACCCTTCCTGTTGTAAATTTATTGTCTCTAAGCCAAAGCTGATCATCAGGGTTACTTTCTCAAATTTTAAACAGAAGACATTTTCCAACTGTTTCACTTGCTGAGAAGTACTCATTAGAAGAAGTAATCTTGATGAGTTAAATTGGTGGAGTGCCCCTTTAAGCTTCATGTAAGGTATTAATGATGTCATTCTTTCTCTGTGTAGTTGTGGCCAGTCCAGGAGGCCCCAATGCTGTTCGCACCAGTAACTTCGTCCTGGTCGGATCACACAAGCTCACCCTGTCATCTATTGGGAAAAACAAATTTCCTCTGGAGAAGGTACAGAAGACATTAATGTCATCTTTTCATAATGTCATGTTCTTTTTTTCACAGTCCCTTTAGTGCATTTTAGTTTTTCTGCATTCTATACATGGGTGGCCTTAGCCTGAAGCAGAGCTGCAGCCGTTAAATATTTTAGTAATCGCGTATATTACCGATTTATCCATTAATTATTTGAGTGATGGGGTAGGAAAGACTTTTGCTTCATTAAAGAGCAATTGTAAATATATGTAAGAGAAAATAAGACGGGCCTCTAAAGGTTCTGTATGCAAAATTTTGGAGCGTTAAAAAGGCAGCAAACCACGATTTGCTGTGTAAAGATATAGTGCAGTACTGGCGTCCTGTGCTGCCAGACCCCCCCGCTCATCCGCCGATGGGGGTCACCAGGCCAGAGGGAGGATGAGCGTTGTTTATTTGCATTTAATGTTACTGCCCCAGGTTGCAACAACACAGAGCTGGTTGGAAGTCAACATATTTAACATACATTCTTTACAAGCTGTCATTTCAATTAGCAAACATTGGACGTCTGCTTTCTGTTGTGTCCATCATGCTGACACAATGATGTCGTAATGCTGTGATAGACTAATCTTAGTTCAGGTTTACAATAGACACACTGTTCAGAGTTTTCTTCTCTTCGTCCCTCGCTATTTTCTCTCCACACCTCCATTTGCATCCAACGCCATCAAATCTTTGTCTTCTATTTTGAGGTCTATTCTTAACATTACCTGTCCGCATCACCTGCATTGTACCACAGTAAAAATCAGCTGTGTGAGACACAGTGCACTCCATATGGTTATGGATTAAACATAACTTTCATGCAAAGAATTTGTATCAATGATTTTTAATAATCAAGTTACTCAAGTTCCTCGAAATTGTTTCAGCCGTAGACTGAAGACACTATCCATGCTGTTTGTATGACGACAGATGACTCGGATCACAGTAATACATTTGTTTACAGTCTTCAGAGACTCACAGTAACCCTGTTTGTTCTCATGGGGCAGCTCTCCCTGTGCCCTCACTCACACACCATGATATCTTTCTTTTAGATCAAATATGAAGGAAGTGAAAGAGAGCTACTCAGTGACATGTTTCACACCAAGGTTACTATTTCCCCACTTGTTTCTTCTGTTCTGTTTGTGTGGAAGGAGGGTGAACACACTGTAACAAAGACTATTATTCATTTCATCATTACACTAACACGATTAACTTAATCTGATCACAGCTGTTTCTTTTTCTTTTTTTTATCTCTAATTATGTTTGACAGGTGCTTTCAGCAACTGTTGTTAACCATCTTGCATTGTAACCTTTTATGTGTTTAACCATGTCTCGTAACGTAAACATTTTGTAATGATGAACATGATGTCCGATGTTTTCCTGATGTGTCTGTACTTTGTATTCAAGGTGCCATTCTTGTGCCCTCTGGAGGGCCACGTCTACCTCAAGCTGCAGTGTGAAGTTGGCTCAAAAGTGGAGGAGAAGGGCTTCCTGGTGAGTGCAATCAGATCAAACATCACTACAGATGAACTCGTGCTGAGGCTGGCATTGATTTGTTGATGCTATTTACCAAAACAAATGTGTTGTAATTTTAATTCCCCTCTTTAGACGATGTTTGAGGACGTCAGTGGATTTGGAGCCTGGCACAGGAGGTGGTGTGTCTTGTCAGGATACTGCATCTCCTACTGGACCTACCCAGATGATGAGAAGCGCAAGGTAACCGAGCTCTTCTGCAGCAAATCTGTCATTGTAGCGCTTCTTTATTTTATTAAGTTACGGTGGCTCCTGTATTTTTTTTTTTTTTTTTAATTGCTCAACTACCACTGGACAGTAATCAGACTCAAGCTGAGGGTATTTGTTCTGCAAACACGAGTATCAAGGAACCCTTAAACAACATCATCCAACGTGGCTACCTTAAATTATCACGCAAAGGGGGGCAGTCCTTTGATATAGACATTTTTGGTGTTGGTGTTCCTATTTTGCCATCTGACAGTTTGACATTTTATGTCTCTGTTAACACCCCCTCCTTTTTTCCTCCTTTGTCTTTTGTCAGAATCCCATTGGTCGAGTCAACCTGGCTAACTGCACCAGTAAGAAGGTGGAACCAGCCAACAGAGAGTTTTGTGCCCGACCCAACACATTTGAGCTGATCACAGTCAGACCACAAAGAGAGGATGACAAAGAAACACTAGTCAGCCAGTGCAAGAACACCATGTGTGTCACCAAGTAAGTTCCAACCATCCAGTGTACACTTAATAACACATATTTAAAATAAACAAAGTCTTTAAATCACAGTGACCCTGCATTGCTGAGCACGGACTGCTTTTCTGTGCAGAAACTGGCTGAGTGCAGACACCAAGGACGAGAGGAATCTGTGGATGAAGAAACTGAACCAGATTCTGGTGGATCTGCGAATGTGGCAACCAGACGCCTGTTACAGGCCACTGTAATTACTGCACTGTCACCACCAGCCCTGTAATCTTTTGGACTCAGTATGAGTGACGCATGCCATGACAAAGTGCAATACAGTCTAAGAATTGTTAAATATGTTTACTGGTGGATGTTTTCCAGGAGATTAGTAATCAGACACATAGCATATAGATCAGAGAGTAAATAAAGCCATACAGCTGAAACATTTCAGGACAGTATTTCGTGTGGGAGTTTGGCACTATTTTTGTACATTTCCAGACAGGTTTGATGCTCTAATGTGTCGGGGTATTATTGAGTTGCCGCATTTTTTTTTTTATGTTAATGCCAATATTTAGTGTTCTTGACACATAATGCATGGCTTTAAATTATTCAATTAGTGGTTTCAATGCTGAAATCATTAAATATATAAATGGTGTTGGAATTACAGATGAATACTAATGTGAGGCACCACGATTTTATCACATTTTCTCCTACATGACGGCACAGAACAATACTGAGACTTTTGGTAAGTTTTTACTTTATATATATCTATATATATATTAGCTTTTATAACCTGAGGCAGGACTTTCACTTGGTTTTCTGTAATTGTCATGCACAGATTTTTAATGCCGTTTTCACACCAGCTTTTGTTGTTTGTAATGTCTGTTCAGTGTTTGTAATTATTTCAGTGTGGATGTTAAACAGGGATTGTAAGGTCTGTTACACACTCTACACCAGAGCCTGACCAACAGTTTTGATAAAGGTCCTATCTTAGATATAACAGATGTGACCAGCTGATGTACAAGTCAGAACATTTTTACAGAGTAAACATGAAGTTGCAGCGCTCTCTGGTGGACAAACTATGTAACAGCGGCACTGCTTAAACACATCTTATTGCAGTTCAATACTTACTTGCATATACACTGATACTCATATATATATATATATTTGTTTTAAGATAATGGCCTGCTTATTTATCAGCCAGCTTTTACTTTATAGCTGTTGTATTTTTTATTTTTGTAAAGGGCTTATCTACACAAAGGAAGCCATTTTGTTTTGGCATCAGGTCGGCGTGCTTGGTGTTTGTAGCACTGGGCACTAAAAGTGGTCTTCCATTAGTCTACATTCTTAAAGGAATACTTTGGTTTATGTATCAGTTTCTCATCGCGTGTCACCTTGAATTCATGAAGAAAAGGTTGTTTTTCTTGTGTGCCTTCACATTGAACAAAGAATCCAAAAAAAAAGCAAAGATTCTTTGAGTTGAAGAAATCAGAGTCCACATTTAACAACGGCAAAACTATATCAATATGGTTTGAATATAGTAGGTTGGAATGTTCAAGCGAAAATGCATGTTTGGAAAGTACTGAGCAAACGACAGGACAAATGAGACTCGGATGATACTGGAGGAGTTGTGAGAAAGTTGTAAACGGATGTTTTGGTATAGTTTTGCTGTCGTTAAATGTGGTCTCCTTCGATTCATCAAGAATTTTTGCCCCTTTTTGTTGACTGTGAAGACATGCAAGTTCATTCAAGGAAGCTTGCAGTGAGTAGCTGGTGTACAAATGCTGATTTTGTGGGTGAAATATTCCTTTAAAGGCTGCACTTGTTTCCTTTTTTTTAAGCAAACTGCATCTTTTATGTGTAGTTGTGCATACAGCAGTAATATCTGTGGTGCTGCCACAAAATCAGTAACAGTTTCTGACTACCGGTACTTTTTCACTCCCTCACACCCTTTGTGTTGCTTATGCAGAGTATGTAACAGACTTTACAGCGACCCTGCAGGTTGTTGGTAAATGTAGTTTCATATTAACAGATTTTCACCTTCAACTTTCAACTAAAAGACGAATCCTTTTCATGTTGATGACCAACACAAACTACGCTACATGTATTGTTTCTGCCTACCCTCTACATACGTTTTCATCGTGAAGAATACGAGTGAGCAGGAAATATGTCAGGTGTTGTGGATCAATGAGACAATAAATGCCTGCTTTGACCAAAATGGACCAGGTTATCAATGTTCATGTTCCTTCTGTCATTTTGTTGAAGTGTAACTTTTATTAAATAGAGTCTACAATTGGTTTTAAAAGATCTATGAGATATTTTAATGTTATGGTATGGTATAATTAATGTGCATGAAACCGCATGTCTGGCTCTGTCAGAGGGAGGAGGCAGAGAGGAACCTTGCTGAAGAAAACTTGCCAGCAAGCAGGAAAGCTTCACAGACAGAGTTTAAGTTACCTCTCTTTCTGAAATGGAAAACCCAGAGTTTCCCTCCTCTCAGGATTAACTAACTCAGAGTTTTCACTAAACCCACGTCCAGAGACAGGGCCCAGGTCAGCTGAGCTGGGGTCGCATTATAGCTGTAAGGACACCAAAGCTTCACTTACCTTATCTGAGGAGCCAGGTAGGTGTGCTCATGTCTGTATTTGTCTCAAATTGATTGTAACCCTCGCTAAGACAAGTAAAACTGTTTTTTGTACCATGCTGCAAAGGACTGTCTTCAGTACTAAAGGACTTTGTCGGTTTACCTGTGTAGTCGGTTCCATTTTGACAAAAACTGAACATTATTTGTTTTAGTTAGGTTTAATTTTCTCAGTGTATCTGTCTCAGTGTATCTGCAGGTCCTTAAAAAGTCTTAATTTCTTTTTATTAAAAAGTTAATATTTAGTATTTTATGATCAAGTCATTTGTCATAAATTTGAATTTGTGAGGTCTTAATTGCCACAAACATTTCATCTAATTTTATTTATTTACCTGTTCATTTCTTCATGTCAAATCAATCAAGCTCTTCTGATGTTAAAAATCTTTAAATCTACCACTGAACCTACTTAATGTCTTTTGACTTTAAAATGTAGATTAACCTGATGCCAATAACCATATTCCTACATATAGCAAACCTCTGCACAGGACCACTTATATACTACTTATCTTTACATTAACCTGCAATGCTTGAATAAGAATAAGATAACTAAAACTAAAAATCATCTTGAAAAGGTCTTAAAAAACATTAAATTTAAGTGTTTGATGCCTGTAGACACCTCTTTTACTGAAAGAAACACCAGTGTGAACTCTGACTTATTTAAAGGTACGTCCTCTTCATGTTTCCTTTCCTAAACTTAACCTACGTAACTTTGGGTTAAATACATAATGTTAAGATATAAGATACATGAACTGCTGCATGAGGATACGTTGCAAGTCGCAGTTGTTGCAGTCTATACTTTTATCTGCTTGTCTGTGCATGTCCATGAACAGCTTCATTTAAATATCCTGCTTGGCAAAAGTTTGTAGACACCTGAATATTCCACCCTTAGCTTGTCGTTGAACATGTTCTGTCACATGTTGAACCAGGCTGCAGGGTTTAGCTCTCATTCAGCCATGTGAGCAGTGATGAGGCCCGACACTGATGTCGTCTAAAATGGTGCTGTATGCTGCAGCGTTAAAGGCAACATTTAGAGCACGTCTATGATTCAGTGAGCTCAGATTGCCTGCACACAGCTCTCAACATGGAGGTTGTTGAGCCAGCGGCTAGCAGCTAATGGTGCTAACAACCGCTAAAGTGCTGACAGAGCTAATGGCGTTAACATGGTGGGATTGGGGGAGGCTGAAACGTGACGCCCACCCTTGTGTGTCATCTGGATAATTGTGTAAACTTACATTGTGCTCTCTATTGATGGCACCAAGCGGCAGCTTTTTTTTGAAGGCATCTGGGAGGATGCCTGTTTGAGTGTTTCCAGTCAGGACATGACTTCACCCACTTAAAAAATGCTGTGGGCACAGAGTGGAGGAGTTACACCTTAAACAGTCTCGCAAAGCTCAGTTAATGTGACACAATTGATTTTTTCCAATAGTAACCTCTTTTTAATACTAAGTCTTGAATGTTACCATGCCAACGAGTGGCTTCATTTACATGCTGGGTAGGTTTAAAGCTGTCCGGTAATTTCATAAGCTTCATACCCTTAGAGTCAGTCTTTATTATTAATTCAGGATTAATCATATCTGGTGATACTACGTGAGATCAGCTCAAAGAATTCCTGTAGAAATAGTGATGGCGATTTTAAATGCAGGACTTTGACTTGTAACAGAGTACTACTTAATGCCCATTCTTATTGTCATCTGAAGCTGCATCACTGTGGCGGTAGGCTACTGTTCAGTTACCCCCAGCTGCATTATAAATTGAATGTTAACTCAGACAGTCAGTGGTCGCTTTGACTGACAGCACGGCCCCCTGAATCTACATCATCCACCTCCAAAACTATGAAGTAGGGCTATCAGTCACACCCATATCAAGACTACTTAATGCCTAAAATGTGATAATATCTCTATGTCACAATGTAGTTTGTAGGCCAGAACAACAAAGTGCTTGTTTTCTTATACAATTTATATATCAGTATTTGTACTTTATTTTGATATGTAACAAAATACATCTCTAGTTCTTCCACTAACATAAAGCAGCTGATTACTTCCTTTAGTAGTGTGTGTGTGAGGTGATGCAACACCGGGCCTAATTACAGTCGTACCCCGACATGAGGCTGCACCATCAAGTTGGAAAAAACTCAAAATAACACCTGATCATTGATAGATGCGGCCTTCAAAATAAAACAGTTTACTGAATAATTTCAAGTTTTTTTTGGAATACAAATAAAATATGTATGAGCAATATAAATGCCTCGAGCTAGAAAAAACAAGAACTATATAAATGTAAAATATAGGGCAACACACTTGGGCTACAAATGTGGCAAGTTTGCATGAATTTTGAGCAGACACTCAACAAAATTAGGATGTGACAAGTGATGACAGCTACTTCTGCATTTCTTCTAAGTAGGCTCATTGTTTAACAGCTATATTTTAAAATATCTATAGACGCATTTTGATGTAGTTTGTTTGCTGCATTGTTGCTCCCCCCTCATGAATACAGGGCAACAATGTAGCTTGGCACGCTCTTATTTTGAAGACATAATCACTGATTTCCGGTTCCTGATTACGTGTCAAAGTGGAGTCAGTACAGTTGCATCATTACATCCGAGAGACAGCAGTGTCTTAGCAGCGTCTCGCACACCACGGGTATCATTTGAAGAAGAAGGTAAGCAAGGACTCAGTGTGTGTATGTGTGTGTGTTAATTATCTGCTTACAAATACTGAATTAAATTAAACTGATTTTTTTAAGAATGCTGCTTCAAAGCTGAAAGTATAAGTTACACACATATACAGAGCATGACAGTAGTGTGTTACTGAAAATTCGGCTTTAATTGAAATTAAATGCAGCTTTATTTGAGCGGAATTAAACAATAACACCTAATAATGTATGAGAGCTCCTCTGCTACGTTGTGAGCTGTTTAATTTATTCGCCACAGCTAAGCAAATGTTAAACAGGTAAGATTTTGAATGGAGTTTGGTGCCAGGTGCTCTCGACACAAGGGAACATAATGTTACCTTAGCTAAATGAAAATTCTGCAGCTGCTACTGGTCTAACAGGTGTGCTGTTTTAATAATGTTGAAGCTTATAGTCAGGTGTTGGTAATTATTTTTTGTGATGCATAATATTTAATTAATTAACAGCTAAGTTAAACTTCTTAATTCTTTCAATGGGGTAAGTTGAGATAACCACCCACTTTGTCTGAGACTTATTATGCAAAATTAAACATTTGTTCAGAATATGAACGAAACAGGAATTTCAAGTTAAACAAAACTTTGCACTGAGAGTCACAGTTGTTATACACAGCAGGTTATATTCACCATAGGTCAGGTAGCAGGTGGCAGATCCACAGTATTGGTGTGTCAGGTAGGAGCCTCAAACAGGCTTTGCAAATCTTTGAAATTGTGTCGCTAGTAAATAAAACCCTCCACCAAACTGTAGCCAAAAAGAACAGTGCTTCTTTCTGTGCACACCTGTAAATGATACTCATCCATTCACCAAATGTAGAGCAGAAACAATCAAGCACTGTCTGTTGCAAAAACTCCTCATGTGGCTGCTTACTCACTGTAGGTCTTGGTGTGTCAGTGTCTTTGGAGTTTATACATCTTTAAAGGGACCTGCAGCCATTTTCATAATTCATGTATGTTATTCCTACTGTCTAAGACTGTTCAGCTTCGTTTATCTGCTTGTAAAACTAACTGGTATTCAAAATATTTTATTCCCACTGCTATTCGTCTTTTAAATTCTCTGTAAATATATTTTTTATGTGTTTTTTTTTTTAAAATCTCTTATTTATAATCAGTCTATTAACTTCTTTTATTATTTATAGAACCCTTTATTCCACTGAACTCTATTTATGTGTCTACATGTCACTGTGTGTTAAAATATGGGTGCAAGGCAAGCTGCTCAAACAAATTACCCCTGATGGGATTATTAAATAAAGTTGCCTGAATCTGAATCAGAAAAATATTCACAAACATCAACAACCCTCTCCCAAATCTAAAAACTACAGTGCTAAAACTTAAATTTGTGATGTCATAAGGTATGAAGTCTGGAGCTGCTCCATTGACAATGAATTCTGAAAGATGTAGATGATACTGAGAGCACCCAGGGGAATGTTCTGAGTATATGGGCATGTTTTCTGTTTCAGCACTATGAACACTACAACAGAATGAAGCTCATTTGGGTATAAAAAAGAACTGTGGGTCCACAAGCTTTTACCCTCGGGCAGACACTACAGGATGCCCACATTTAAACTAAATTTTAGTAAAAATTAATTTATGCCAACCTCAATTAAGATGTTAAATAATGTCGGTTGATGCTTTAGGTGTTGTGTTTTGCTCATGGTGCTGTGTTGTGTGCTGGTGTTATGTGTAATGCACGAATGGCTGATGTGCAATACTCGTATCGTAAAATCAGGCTCCAATTCATTGTCTATGCAGCAGACTTTATACCCTGTGACGTCACAAGTTTAATACTTACTGCGGTAACACTTTACTTGAAGGTATCTACATAAGGGTGACATGACACTGTAATAACTATGACATGACACTGTCATGAACCTGTCATGAACATTATGTACATGTCATACACACTTATGACTGCTGTCATTAAGTGTCATTCGGTTTTTGTAATGACAAGTTGACATTGTTTGGGTTGTCTTGATTATGACAACTTGACATTAATCAAAGTGACATTACCAGAAGTTGTCTTTGTCATGACAAGTTGACATTAAATTCGTTTGGGATGTCCTTTTAATGACAACTTGACATTAACCAGGATGACATTACCAGTCTTTGTCATAACAATAATAATCATTATGTCAACTTGTCATAAACACAAAAAGAGGCGCATTTCTTGTTAATGTCAAGTTGTTATGACAGAGACATCTTCTGGTAATGTCATCCTGATTAATGTCAAGTTGTCATAATAAGGACATCCCAAACAAATTTAATGTCATGTTGTCATGACAAAGACAACTTCTGGTAATGTCACTTTGATTAATGTCACGTTGTCATAATCAAGTCAACCCAAACAATGTCAACTTGTCATTACAAAAACTGAATGACACTTAATGACAGCAGTCATAAATGTTTATGACATGTACATAATGTTCATGACAGGTTCATGACCGTGTCATGTCATAGTTATGTGGATACCTTCAAGTAAAGTGTTACCCTTACTTCTCTGGTTTCTGGCCTTGAGAGAGAGCAGCTCATGTTCTCAGATATTGATTGAACCTTTCTCTGCCATGAAAATAAGATATTGGATTCTTAATTGAGGTGGTGTTCCCTTTAATGGTCTAATTTGGTTGACAGTAGTTGAAGGAAATTCTTACCATCAGACATGTTTCACTTTTTAAACAAGCAATTTCTCAGAAAAATTAAACAGGGATGCTCGAAATTGGATTTTTTGCCAATATATAACAACTAATTTACTCGATAATCGATATTGATATATCCACTTTTTTCCCTACCTAATTTTAGTGACCATCAAGTGTCTTTTGTAGTGGAGTTAACATCATATTATGCATGCATACTCTTGTCGTGACGGCCCACCAGCAGATGGAGACATGAAATACAATACTTTTAAATATATGTAATATTCAGTTACTGTGCAAATTAAGAAAAAGCATGTTGGGTCATTCATTTTAAAGCCAGTATCAACTGATACCGATGACATGCTGGTATTATCATGCATCCCTAATCTTAACAGATAAGGAAACACTGTATTAGTTTCTCACAAATGATGGAAACAGATCAATTTAGTTTGTATGCCACGTTTTAAAATATTAGTATTTCCTTGTCTAGTTATAATCTGCACACTCATCAACACTGTACATCTGTTTTTTCTGTCTGTCTCCCACAGCGCCAAGATGTGCGGTATCTGGGCTTTGTTCGGCAGTGATGAGTGCCTGTCAGTGCAGTGCACCAGTGCCATGAAGATCGCTCACAGGGGCCCCGATGCCTTCCGCTTTGAGAACGTCAACGGCCTCACCAACTGCTGTTTTGGCTTCCACCGATTGGCTATCGTGGACCAGCTGTATGGCATGCAACCCTTACGCATCAAGAAGTTTCCTTTCTTGTGGCTCTGCTACAACGGAGAGATTTACAACCATCTCACAGTAAGACACGCAGATTGTGTTGGTATGGCGGTGGTTTGAAAAAATCTAATCTAATTTATTGTTTCGACTCTACAGAACACTTCGGTATTATTACAAAATCCCAAAACGCTCTTCAGAAAGACAATCACCCATTATTCCTGCCATGACTCAACGATTAAATGATTCAAGACCGAAATCCTTCCATCACTTTTTATGCCTCAGTGCCGCCTACACCTTTGGCCGAAGGCATTATGTTTTCGGTTTGTTTGTCTGTATGTACATACGATATGTATGTCCCCTTCTCGTGAAGACGATATCTCTAGAATGTCTTGAGAGAATTTCTTGAAATTTGACACAAACGTCCTCTTGGACTCGAGGATGTTGGCCACATCTCAAGAGTTATACACTAATTATACACAATTTTACGAAAATGTTAAATCTGATATCTCAAAGGTCAAAGGTCAGCTTCACTGTGACGTCATAATGTTCTGCAAAAAACACTTTTACGGCCATTATTCAACGCCATGACTCAGGAACAGAAGGGGAGACATTTGGTTTACCACAGAAATTTGGACCTTGGTGCAAACAGAAGAGTGTCTGACAGCGCCAGCACATGTAATTTCTAAAGACTGGTGACTGGAAAGTTTTGTGTCGGAGGAAAGTCACACAGCAGAACATATTTCACAAATATCGAAAGAGCTGATTTTAGATTTGGACCCTTCAGATAGCCACCAAGATTAGCCCATGTCAATGCAATTAAATAATTTACTACCACTTCTGCTCTGTCACCAAAAGTTCAGATTCTGTTTTTATTTTTTTCCGAAAATTCTGTGTTCTACAATTAAAACAGCTGGAGCCTATCCCAGCTGACATTGGGCGAGAGGCGGGGTACACCCTGGACAGGTCGCCAGACTATCACAGGGCTGACACATAGAGACAGACAACCATTCACACTCACATTCACACCTACGGACAATTTAGAGTCACCAATTAACCTGCATGTCTTTGGACTGTGAGAGGAAGCTGGAGTACCTGGAGGAAACCCACACTGACACGGGGAGAACGTGCAAACTCTGCACAGAACAGCTCGCTCCTGGGATCGAATCAGGAACCCTCTTGCTGTGAGGCGACAGTGCTAACCACCAAAAATATTTTACAGCAGAAGTGGTGAAACTGACAGAGATTTTGACAGTGGAAAGTAAAGGCAGATTGAGAGATCATGCACCTGAACTCATTTAATTTAATAATGCAAGCTCAGATTGATCCCAAATTTGGTGTGACAGTGTGCAGGGGTTTCCTCTACATATGAGAAAAACATAATGTGAATATCTTGATGCATTGAGGAAACACAGCACTACACCTAGAAGTAAAATAATTGGAAATTCTGAGATGGGGCATTTTGCAAAATAAGTGCTTTTGCTTCTGATAATTTTATTATCAAGTATTACATATTTCCACACTGTGGTATTGCTACTTTTGCTTTAGTGAAAGATCTGAGCACCTCTTCCACCCTTGCGACTGGCTGCGACACCATCACCAGAGCCGTGCTGCTAGCTTGGTTAAAAAATTAGAATCTTTAACACGAGCGCATCAACATTTCAGTGAGATACCTGTTGAGCCTACTCCACCAGCCTCCAACTACTCTGCTCTTTATAATGTGTAATGCACATTCACCCTGAGGGTCTTAGAGTTTTGTATCTGTTGTGAATGTTGGGCTAGACCAAATCCTGTATTTCCAGCATTACAATGTGCTACGTTTTCTGTACTTAAGAATCATTTTGAGGTGTCCTGTAGTCCATGTTGAGCCTTCACTGCTCCATCTCCACCAACTACAGCACTTAAATTTTCAATTAGCGTCGATACAAAACCTTCAATAAGTAGTCTGTTACAATTTGATCCTGATTTATGTGTATTGACACCATTTACACTCGTTTCATTTTGCTTGAACAAGTCACACATGTTGGACCACTGATCATACCTGCTACAGGTTACATATATTTCTGGATTCAGCACTGTCATACCTTTCCAGAAAACCCTGACTGGTGTTTTTGGGACAATCCCAGTCAAAGCTGCCTAAAAGTAAATTAATACATTCATCATAGACTTTCGTATTGGATAATTCTGAGCTTCTATTGTACTTATGTGTTTGCAGGACTGTATTTACTATATGCATCAAGATATTTTCAGTCCATTTTCAATGCTTGTAGAGAAACCCTCTCCTCACTGTCACACCAAATTTGGTATCAATCAGAGCCTGCATTATGAAATTACACGAGTTCAGGTGTATCATCGCCCATTCAGCCTGCCTTTTTGCACTTGTTTTATAGATAGGATGTGTCACAATATCCGTCAGTTTACCACTATTGCAGCATCTCAAGGTTTTCAGTGCCTCCCCATGAGGTTACTGTCTGAGTTGCAGAGAGAAGAGGTTGCAGTGGGGTGCCTGTGTTTCCACTCCCTGTGAAATCCTAGCAGATATCTTGTCACTGTCCCTGTATCCCTGTGAAATATGTCGATGGCCTTACAATCACGGAGCTCCTGATGGGGCCCCCCTGACCTCACTTAGAAGGCCTTGGAGACTGTGGCTGAATGGGGACAGGAGAATGGACAAAGACTATGGATATGGTAATCAGTGCCAGGAAAGAGGACAACATCCCCTCTCCTCCGTCTCTGAGATACCAGGTCAAAGACACGACCAAGGAAATGTTACCTCAGTGTTGCCAAAAGCGCTGATCTCCCAAGTGATGTTCTAAAACAATTATACGGTCATTAACCAGTCAGTCCTTGACTATGCCAGCCCAGTTTGGGGTGGGCTATGAAAGGCCTCTCAGAGTAGCTGGAGATGGTACAAAAACAATGCTGCAGGATCATCAGCATTCTGTCTTGACGACTGAGTAACAGGCGTGATGAGGTCACCCTGTGCACCCTCACCAACATACTCAAGGAAAGTTCATTTCCCCTGCACGGTTTCCTGCTTGCAGCCTCAACACCCACTTACTGACTTTGAATGCACAGGGAATTTGTAGTACCCATAAGTACGACTAAAAGACACAAACTTTAGTTTATTCCTCATGCTCTTAAATTGCTGCTGTACCCTGTCTTGTTAAACTTTAATAATTAAAAATGAAACTGAGAGAAACATGAACGGAATTTTTATAAATTTGTATTTATTTATTTTTTTTTAAAGATATTTTTTGGGGCATTTTTTTTGCCTTTAATTGATAGGATAGTCAAGTGTGAAGGGGGGGGGGGGGAGAGGGAGAGTTTGTTTGTTTGTTTAAATTTAATCCAGTGGTTTATTTGAATTTTTTAGGTAGAGGCTTCATATAAGCCTGTTTGGGCTTTCTGCCTCTCCCTGCACTGATCTTTTTTGGTAATTTCTTTGTATTTATATCTTTTATAAAGTGCTAAATAAATAAATAAATCTAAATCTAAAGACCAACATCACCATCACTTAAAGGGAATTTGTAGTATCTGGGCTATTGGTGAAAAGCTCCTTTTGTTAGTAGTAAAGGTTAGTTCTGGTTCTAGGGAAAGAGATCCAGGAGGGAAAGACCTGTGTTAACGCTAGGAAAAATGTCTGGCTTGATCTGGTGTTATTGATTAATCAGTGAACGCAACCTTTTGGGGATTTTTGAGAATGCTAGAAAGACAGTTGACAGTCAACTGTTTCAGGCTGACTGACGCTCCTATTCAAAATTGTGCTGGTCAGACAGGGTGGTGTTCATCATTAGCATGTAGCTTGTTAGCTAGCTTGACCAAAGTTGAATGAAGTTGAATGTAGCTGTGTGCTAAGATGGTGCAGACATCACACTTGCTAACATTGTCATTGTGAGCATGTTAGCATCCTGACAGTAGCATTAGCGCCACTATGTACAGCCTCATTAGCAGTGCTAGCATTGCTGTAGACTCTGTTCCTTTCCTTCCTTCGTCATTGAGCTGTAAGTCATGCTTTTTTGTTGAGTCATTGCAGCTTTTGCTCTCACTCTACAAATGTTCGAACAAAGAAAGCGACAGAAAGAATCAGCTTTTGGTAATCTCTGACACTACAGTATGGGGAGAAGAGAACCAAACTCCGTCCATGCTAAAATAAAATGAATTTTGTTTGATCCAGTGTTTTATTCGTGATAGAGAGGTATGACCATTATGTGAACACACCAGGAAACCTAAAATAATAACCCGGTCTGTGTTATTTGTCCACTTTTCTTTCAGCTTAGGAAACACTTTGACTTTGATCACCAGACTGAGGTGGATGGTGAGATTCTGCTCCATCTGTATGACCGCTTTGGCATCCAGGAGATGGCTTCTCACCTGGACGGTGTCTTTGCTTTTATCCTGCTGGACACCGCCAACAGAAAAGTCTTTTTGGGAAGAGATACGTACGGAGTGCGGCCTTTGTTCAAACTCCTCACAGACGATGGATTCCTTGCAGTCTGCTCAGAAGCCAAAGGTAATGTGATAGTTTATTACCCCCCCCCCTTGAATCTGGGTCTTTATACTCTTGTTATTAATGTTTTACAGCATTGCTCGATTTGTTGTTTTCCTGATCACAGGACTCACAAACATTACCCATGCGATGACTACCCCTGCCACCATTGTCCCCTTCCCCCCTGGGCACTTTGAGGTCTTTGATTTGAAGCAGAACGGAAAAGTTCAGTCCATTCAGATGGCGCCGTTTCACTGCTGCACCAAAGAGCCTGCTCATGCCAAATACGACACTGTGGAGAGACTGCCTTCAGGTATGAAACTATTCATTGTTAACTAGTGTAAATGGAGAGCATTAGAATGAATCAATGTCATAATCTGATGTCTCCTCAGGTTTCGATGAGGAGACAGTAAAAAGCAACATCAGATTGCTGTTTGAGAACGCTGTAAGGAAACGTCTCATGGCTCACAGGAGGATTGGCTGTCTTCTGTCAGGTAATTTAATATTCTGCCGTCTGCAATCAAACAACTCCCATTGCTGTTTGTTACATAAACAGTGATGGCAAAAAGATGAAGATGGGCGGGGCAACACAATGGTTTGAGTTGAAGGTGTGAGAAAGAATAGTATCAGTAACATTGTTAACACTGTGCTACATTACAGAGAAATACAAAACAGTACTAATGAACCTTCATTAATATAGGCCTATATTTTATCTACAAGTGCACGTCACACACTGAGCGAGCCGCCTGTTAATGACGCTGTGGGCTAATGGGCATGTAGCTACTTCCATGTTTCAGATGATACGTCATGTTTGTAGTCGACCAATGAAGATGAGTTTACATATCACCTTGGGTTCGTCCTTCACCTTCTCAAAATGATCCCACACTTTGGATTTCCTGCCCCAAATGTTATTAACTAGCCTGTGGAATAACCGCATGTACCAGCCCTGGAAATTAACTCCTGTCTGACTGCTGAGCGTAGAGACTTCCTGTGTCTGTCCTTTCAAATTAAATTCACACATGGTCCAGTCATATAGGTTTGGATTTATTTTAACAAGGTGCAGCTCCTAATAGAGTTTCACATTTGTTTGGGGGCAGCCCTAGTCATTTCTGCTACGAGGGATCTCCCAATCAACACACTAACAAAACATGGACTTTGAACCACGCTTCCCACAGAAATTTGATTCTGTCTGTGGTGGTAGCTGACCAGGGTTGGGGGGGGGGATGGATTGGACCTTCAATTAGCACCCTGTAGCTACTTCAATTCCTCCAGTGCAAACGCAGTGTCACCGGGGGTCTGATCCCGGACAACTTCAACTCCTCTCCTTATCAGCATATTTTCTGTTGCTGTCATTACTCAGGTTAAACAGGATTATAAATATGCAATTACTTTAAAACACCACATTACGCCATATTTTCCCTCACGCGTTTTTATGCAACACATCATTGTTTGATGTGGTTTGTGTCGATAATCCTAAATCATGTTGTGTGTCCTTCAGGTGGTCTGGACTCCAGTTTGGTCGCTGCGATGCTGGTAAAGCTGGCCAAGGAGGAGAAGCTGCCGTATCCCATCCAGACGTTTTCAATTGGGTCAGAGGACAGTCCAGACATCATAGCTGCTCGCAAGGTCAGTCCTTCTGATAGAGGGCTTTCACATAATGTTTTGTCTGGTAGTATTGTTAAAGGTTCACATAATTTGGTCGTAATTGCAGGGTCATTATATGAAAACATGCCATTTCCCATTCTTAATGTTTGATTTTCAAAGTACTGTTTTAAAACTATTTATGACCCTTTTTGGATTAAATAGATCCTATCAGAAATAGGTGCTGTGCCATCTCAGGCTATCTTATTTTTTATTTTTTTCCACATTTAATCAACATGCATATGTGTGTTTTGTCAACCCTGTTACGATACACCAATTAATGTTTGAAAATGTTTTAAATGCATATTGACAACAAATCTGATATACTAAGAAGGATAAATCTTCCCTTGTTACAGTGAGTGTGTTTGTACAGTGAGATGAGGTGTTTATTTTTATCCATGGATGAATATGCTCATTTGCAACTGACGCTTTCACAGCATCTTTCTTTTTAAGAACAGAATATGGAAACAAAACAATAATACCAACATTTCGTTCTGTAGATTATTGGTTTCTTTTACTTAACATATAAAATGAGTTGATTTAACATTTGTCTTTTCATTTTTTGAAATATACTAGAAAATTATACAAGTAACAGGGCTGACACCTCAGTAACAGGGTTGACAACAGTTACCATACTGATAGTTTAAGTTGCAGCTTTGGGTCTAATGAAGATAATGGGACATTCATAAACCTTTAATTCAACATGACTAATCAAAGAATATTTTGGAGACATATTTATTGAGAGGTTTTAGCATTTTTCAAAACATGAAGGATATTGAAAGGACAGTGACATTGAAATTGATCCATTGAACATGTTTGGCCTGCTCCGAAAGTTGCATAATTTCCTGGGAGTGAAATCAGCTTCCTTTTGTGAACATGCTGGTGAAAAGACAAGTAAGTGTCCTCTTCTTTTCATGATTTTTCTTAGAGTTATATGTTTGACAGAGGGGGACAAGCTTAATGTGTCAGCCCTGTTTCCACAAAAGGACACATTAAAAAGATATTTGTTAGAAATTTTTAATGTATGTAAATAACATGATATAAGCCTCTAATGAATGCACACCATGTGGTCTCATGACCTTCACCACATGGCTAGTAATGGCTGCCAAGAACATGTTTCGTCAACCCTGTTACCATTCTAGCGTAACAGGGTTGACGTAACAGGGTTAACAAAAGTATGGTTTTGCGAGTACATGAAAATATACTTTTCTTACCAATAGCATTTACATTATATACATGGTTTTACAAATTTCATCGCTAGCTGAGAGGGAAATTGAAAAAATTGTGCACTTGGTGACAAGTTTTTGAAATTTGGCATAGTGTAAGGTATGGGTATAAGGTTTTCAAAAACCAAGTTGGGATAGCCACAAATTTCAATATGGCCCTCACCAGAGATTTGGATCTGTTCCAAATTGTAATGGGGTCCATGTTGGACCATGTTGTACCAATCCACCAAGTTTAACACCATGACAAATTTCAAAAACTTGTCACCAAGTGCACAATTTTTTCAATTTCCCTCTCAGCTAGCAATGAAACTTGTAAAACCATGTATATAATGTAAATACTATTGGTAAGGAAAGTATATTTTCATGTACTCGCAAAACCATACTTTTGTAAACCCTGTTACCATCAACCGTTTAACGCTAGAATGGAAACAGGGTTGACAGTAACAGGGTTGACGAAAAATGTTCTTGGCAGCCATTACTAGCCATGTGGTGAAGGTCATGAGACCACATGGTGTGCATTCATTAGAGGCTTATATCATGTTATTTATGTACATTAAAAATTTCTAACATATCTTTTTAACGTGTCCTTTTGTGGAAACAGGGCTGACACAATTAGCTCGTCCCCTTCTGTCAAACATTATATAACTATAAGAAAAATCATGAAAATAAGAGGACACTTAATTGTCTTTTCACCAGCATGTTCACAAAAGGAAGCTGATTTCACTCCCAGGAAATGATGCAACTTTCGGAGTAGTCAATTATCTCAGAAAGGGTGTTTTCGTTAAAAGTAACAGGGTTGACGACTACCTGGTGACCCGACTAAATTGATGTTTTTTTACAACATTTTACATATATTAAGAATAAAACCCATTCATGAATAATGAAAGGACACTTGAGGCTTTATATAGAAGTTTATGTTTTTATGATAGTTTGACTTTTTTGGACCTTAATAGCTAGTAAAAGTAGAACAATCATATTGAGCGACAGGCCATTTTTACAGCTTTTGAATGATGCTTCATACAAAAAGGTGTTTAAAACTCTTTGAAAACAAAATAAATAAAATTTTACATTGTTTTAATGTTACAAGAGATATCATGGAAAATAAATTCTAAAATGATTATAGTGTATTTATTGTTTATTGACATTTATAGCACAGTTTTGTTCGAGAGACATAAAATGGTACGTTTTCTTATAATGACCCTGCAGTTAAATTTAGCTTTTTTTAACTAGCAAACAATTATTCTGACGACTTACTTTCTTCGGACAGTCTATGGTGTAAAGGGTTTATGGTGTGTTGTTGAAAAAACAAAGTGGTTTGTTTGTCAGGTTGCGGCTCACATTGGCAGTGAACACCACGAGGTGAACTTCACTGCAGAAGAAGGAATCCAAGCTGTGGAGGAGGTGATCTTTCACCTGGAGACGTATGACATCACCACCGTACGTGCCTCTGTCGGTGAGTGGAGGGTGGAGCATGCCAGGAAACGTAGTTAATGAAAAATGAAAAAATAAGTTGCATCAAAAGATATAGAGTGTAACATGGCTTTCATGACTCTGAATACTTGTAATAGTGTCCCAGTGGCAGGGAGGTGGAAGGACCGCAGGTAGGGCTAGCTGTTAGCTTCCAATACGCTGCATGCAGCTCTGTAGTGAAATAAGATTTTACCCATTTTAAATAGTAAAAATATAGACAGATAGAAAATCAATATGTGGCAGTCAATGTTGATATTGTGGCGGGCTGCCACAGAAAAATCAGTGTATGGGAAACAATGAGATTTATATTTATTTATAATTTCTGTTGTTATTTCTCAAAAAAAGGAACGTCCAAATCACCAAATTGAAAAGGGAATATCTGAACAGTCAAATATTCAGATTCAGCCCTGCTTTAAAGCTGCGCTGGCGACTGATTCAGCTCTGCCAACGAGGCATTTCAGCAGTCGGGAGTAGTGTAGTCGTTTTTTTTGTCTGATAGGTCGCCTCACGTTTGTGCTGGTCGATGTGCTCATTCATGTGACAAAAACGTGCCGGCTGCACCCCTACATTCCCTTCCTCCCGATTGGCTCATCTGAATCACAGTGAAAAGCAGGGAGATTAGTTAAGTGGTGAAAGAGGTCAATGGAGGCAACATATGGGACATTTACTGTGTCACAACACAGCACTACATCATTATATTCCTGATGACTATATAGAATCTATGATCCAATAATCTGGTCCAGTTCATCAAAAAAATGAATCTGTAAACGTGAAATCATCGGACGTGTGTATGATGTCATAAGCAATTAAAGATGATTTACTAAAGTAGCATATATTTATGTATTATACGTTAAATGTGAATTAATTTTGTAATTAGATCATTGAAACTTTATTGTGATTTGAATTTTTACATCATTTCATTTGTGACCATATGTTTCTTAATGGTCTCATTTATAACTGTAATGTTTTAGCTGGTAGTTCTTCATGCCATTATTTATGGTTGAATTTTGGCACAGAAAATTATCTGCACAAAAAGAACATCTGTTCGTAATGTACAGCCTTTTGTCACCAGTGTTCGTGCTTCAATGATAATCAATTATCAAGGCTGTTCAAATCATCCTTTATTATTGTAGCCATCTTTCAAACAGTCATATATGCACTGTGATTATATATTATACTGATTTGTATTAGGACGCCTTCATTATTCTGATCTGACAGTTTAGGTTGCCATCTCTTTGTGATCTCTTCTTTGTGTTTCCTCCACTGCAGGGATGTACTTGGTGTCAAAGTACATCAGGGAGAAGTCAGACAGTGTGGTGATCTTCTCTGGAGAGGGCTCTGATGAGCTGACTCAGGGATACATTTACTTCCATAAGGCGAGTCCTCCAGACACCATCAACTTTTTTAATCTGAATGAAAATACCAGAGTAATGTGATTTTAATGACATTAAATGTAATGATTTTAATTGTCTTATGCAAAACAAATGTTTTGTGGTAATTGTTTTGGGCCACATAGTCCAGAAACAAGAGGAGAATCACAAAAGTCAAGGTAAATTCAGACACAGGAGGCTCTGTGGCACATAAACCATGTTGTGAAATGGAGTTGCTCAACACGGAAGCAATAAAATGTGGAAACCACTACTCTGATTCAGTAGAGGAGCAGCCACCCAATGAACTGGGAAAAAGAAACAGAAGTAAGGAACAATATCTGGAACCACCTTATTAACTAAACTCCCTGAAGGAATAAAAGGCTTGTGCAACTGCAGTCATTTAACATTAGCTGTAACTCTCGTCTTTGCTGTCCTCTAGTGGCTGAATATGTCACCTGCAGTGATGTAGAAGTGAACTCTCCTTTTACTACAATCTATCTCTATTTGACAGCTATCACTGACGAGGGACAGGGAGATAGAGATCAGGATGTTTGGTGAAAGTATTCTGGGGACGCAGCATGTACATGTATGCTCCTTAGACTGCTGGGAGGACACCCTTAGGTTTTGTTTTTAATCAAAGACTATGTCATGTCAGGTTATATTAACCAAGTCACTGTTTTTAACCTTTTCTACTCTGAGGCCTATGTTACTGTCTTTGAGAGGCTGGAACAGGCTGAGCTCTAAAGCTGGAGTGAAGATACTGGTGTCATATGAAACTAGACGTGATGAATCCACTGGTACCAGACATGTCGTGTTAGCTTGTCGGGAAGGAGGTTAAATAATTCTACAAAGTTTGGCTAAAATTTGGCAAGGAAAAAAACTGACATGGCCATTTTCAAAGCAGCCTCTTGACCTCTCACCTCAAGATATCTGAATCAAAGTAGGTTCTGTGGATTATAACTGTACAGTTTTGGACAAAAAGCCATGCAGCTTTGTGCATGCGGTACAAATGTGTTATTTTCTGCCATTTTAAAAATGGTGTATTTGAATATTTCTGCATACTGGGGTTGCTAAATAGTATTGGAAATGCATAAACTTGGTGTGCCTGGAAAGCTGAGAGTCTTTAGATTCAATTAGCCTAATTGTAGGCTAAATGACCAATAGTGACCTCTAGGATAATCACAGCCTCTTTAACTTTACAGCCACCACCTAGAGATAATAACATTTCTGCACCAAATCTGTGAAACAAATGAAACAACTTATGAGACATAATTGAGCATAGGAATGGCCTTCATATACTTCCATTATAATGTAGCAGCTCATACAGTAGCTGACTTATATGTTAATGTTCTTTGAGTCTTTAATGAGACATGGCAACACATTAGCTGAAAGAGACACTGGTCAAGAGACAGGTGAAGGAAGAGACAGAGCAAAGATTGAATGAACTTAAGTTGATCTGTCGTGCTTTACGTGCAGAGTTTTGCTGGACATTCATTAACAACGTGATCTCATCCCCACTATCTGTTGATGCTTAGGCAGAAGCCTGTGGGCCTATTATAATGGCGCCGGGGGGCGGTCTTATGCGTTGTATCCTGACGCAGGGGGTTGGCAGGTATTTATGTAGAAGGGATCTCATTGTAGACAACGAAACTACTTGGTTAGGGTCAGGAAAAGCTTTGAACACAAGACATGAACACCTGTCTCCTTCGTCTAAGTCCTGTGCTTGTTGGACCATCCACCTAAGCAGGCTTTCATCTTCTGAAATCTGTCAGTTGCTCTGAACATCTAATAATGATGTGGACGGGTTTATATTGGAGCTGGTTGAAAGCTTCTCATACAGATGCTGAAAGGTGTCCCTGGTGTCATTATATTGATGCCAGGAACACAGCCCAGGCGGTGTATGTTGACGCCCTGTTATTTATTCACCCATGCATTTGGAGTGAATTTTTCCTAAAGTGTTGGTGATGACATAATTGTGCTCCTCCTCCAGGCTCCAACTCCCAAAGCAGCTGCAGAGGACAGTGTTCGACTGATGAAGGAGCTCTACCTGTTTGATGTCCTCCGTGCTGATCGCACCACGGCTGCACATGGGTAACGCCTGTCACTTTATTAAACACCACTGCAATGTGCAGTCACTAAAACACTAAATCACACTGAAACATAAAAACATGAAACATAAACCAGCAAAAGATGTGTCGTCCCCTGTTGCACTCCTTCTGTGCAAATTTTAGAAGTTGGATTTGGAGTTATTTTGCATTTTTGCTTGATTAAACAACATAATTGATTATTACATTTTCTGTTCATCATACTTTATGGCTGGCTCAGTGAAAAGATCATCTGTCCCTGTACTCAGAAACAGAGCATGCTCCGTCAGCACACTTCTGTTTTTCTGTGCTTTTATTTAGCAAGTCACCTAATTAATTGGGCAGAAAAACACTGACATGAAAGACCGACATTAGAAATTGCACTAATTAATATTGTGCAATAGCTTTTAAGTGTGTTAATTTCAGTATCCCTGATGAAACGCCTGAAAGGTTTTAAGATCTCATCTTTAATTTAACCACGAAAAGGTAAAATTAATATTGCATTTTAATTTGGAGCCAAATGTGATTAATTAAACCTCAATAATGAGCCTAAATATCTGCAGTAATGAAAGCCATCAAAGCCAGAAAGATCAAGCTGTTTGTGATATAAGTAACTGAATTAAAAATTAAAGAACCCCAATGATAAACAGTGATAATTAATAGGAATGGAGCTGGTAACCTTTTTATAATGCACCAGTGGATGAATAATATATAGTTCAGGTTTGTGGGCAACAGTTAATGTGCTGTACTCTGTACCTATATGTCCACTGGCCATTTCTTAGTTACTTATCTGACGTTCCTCTTTATGTTTCAGTCTGGAGCTCAGAGTGCCTTTCCTGGATCACAGGTTCACAGCGTACTACCTTTCTCTGCCTGAGGAGATGAGGGTCCCCAAGGTCAGTTCATCTGTGCAGCTGCTGTGTTCTCTGAGCACACAAACTAGTGTTCATGTCGCAGTTAAAACATGCAGCAGTCTTTGGAGGCAGCGCTCCAGCACGGCTTTATGTAACAATAGTGTTGTCTGTAATGGTCTGAGCAGCACGGAGTGGAGAAGCATCTGCTGAGGGATTCCTTCAAGGATGTCAACCTGATCCCAGATGAGATCCTGTGGAGGCGTAAGGAGGCCTTCAGTGACGGGATGATGTCTGTGAAGAAGTCCTGGTACGTCTGTCTGCAGGAGCACCTGGAGTCTATGGTATGTGTGCTGCGTAAAACTGAGCTTTTGTTTAACAGTACAGGGACTCAGTCACCTGTGCATTCCCTAATTACTGACACATGAACTCACTTTGCTTCTGAAGCAGTCAAGATAATTGAGGAAGCTCTGAGAGGCAAGGTTGTTTTTCCTAGGCCAAGTTTATCTCCTATGTAAACAAAAGGTTTTACCCTCTCTGTCAACCACCTACAAAGGTCCACTGTAAAAAATAACACAACTATGCAGTGGCACCGGCAGGATTTTATTTCATATGCACATGAACCACCCGCCTGCAACATCAAAGAGAAGGAGAAATCCATGTTTTTGCACTAATGTAAACAATACAACGCCACCATAACACTCTGATTCTCCTGCTGCACACATGTCAAACACCAGCCAACAGACAGGGTTTAAACAATCATCTTTACAGCTCTCATACAGCAGCAACAGCGTTCTGATGAATAGCCATTGGGTTGCAGGTGGGTGAAATAGGTCCTTACATCATTAACGAGGGAAATTAATTACATTCTCTAAAATGAGAACATAGCAGAGCAGAGCTGCAGAGCTGCTGTCCGTTGTTGCTCTGTTCTCATCAAGAGAGATGCTGTGTGCATTTACACATGACGATTTGAAACCAGCAACAGCGCTGACAGACTGCGGTATTAAATCTCTCTGTCATTTTTAAAATCCTTCCAAGGTTTTGAGGAATGCCTCTACACCTTGTCGTTCACAATCTGTACCTTTCATTGTTTGTTTTCTCTGTCATTGTGCTCTTGGCATTTATAACATTTATACTTTGCCACATGGATAATTGTGATTATGTATCTGTAGAAAAACAGATAAAACCAAATCGATCCTCTTATGCTTTTCACACTGGTCTTTGTCTATTAAAGAGAACACCACCATTAAGAATTCCATCATGTTATTTCCGTGGCCGAGGAAAGGTCAGTCATTATTTCAATCAGGATCACTTGAATCAAAGAAAACTTTATTTCCATTGCAATTTGATAATTGGCGGTACGGCTCTGTTCTGGGAACTCTCTGCCCTTCCATGTGCCTACATGGAAAGCCAAAAGCAGAGAGAGCACACCTCCCCGACCGAGAGCAGCAACAAAGACCCCCCAGGTACAGAACAGAGCAGCATCAGAAATGACATTTACAAGAAGTGGAGCTGGGGTGGAGACGGGTTGCAAAGAGGCTTGCACAAGAAGCAGCAACAGTAGGCAGGCTAAAGCAGTTTAAATAGGGCGCACTGAACGAGATTTGCCAATTGGCTGCGTAGAAAGGAATCATGTGATCTAATAGCAATCAGCTGATCGGGCTGCTTGATCTCAGCTGATGTTGCTGGGATACCTGAACTAACGCTACACTCAGTGTGTGTACATGAGCTCTCTCAAAGCCAGAAACCAGAGAAGTAAGGCTCAAACTTGTGATGTTAGAGGGTATTACATCTGGAGCTGCTCCATAGACAATGAAAGGGACAATTCATTGTCTGTGGAGCAGCTACTGAATTTATACTTGATGACATCACACATTTGAGTTTAAGCACTCTAGTTTTCTGGATTTGGTCGACAGTTGTTAACTTAAATATTTGGACTGTCCTAGACCATAGCAATGACATGTATAACTTTTGAAAATGGGCATAGTTATCTTTAAGAATCACTTGCTCTTGTGTTGGTTCGTTGAGCCCAGTCTCACTCCAAAGTCGTTGAAATCCAGCGCTTGTGCAGTGACTTGCGGCGTCAGAAACCAATGAAAAAAGGCGTCCTTCAACATGGCATGATGTGCGACCGGTTGCCGTTATAGTTTAATGACACAGCGGGACAAGAGTGAAAGTTAAGGCAGCAAAAGTCCAACTGGGGCGGGCGAGAGGGGTGGTGGATGGGTCCAAAAAACACAGACTTTCACCCGTGAGAAGGGTGTTTGTGTCCCCTAAGTTTCTAAACCCAAACCCTGTTATTTTTTCCTAAACCCAAACAGATGTTTTTGTGGTTGAAGGAAAAAAAACATCAATTCTCAGTGTTGTACTGATGTAGTGCCTTTATTTTGAAAGAGACTGTATGTAAACAGTAAATTTCCTGTGGAAACAGAAGTGTATTATGAAAGAAGACAATGCATGTAACAGACAGAACTTGACACGGCGTCCCAGAACGTCAACAGTGAGAATGTGTTGGTTCATTGCTCAGACTGTCATGGCTTTAGCTGCTGATCTTGACAGCGCAGAGTCTTGTGTCTCTTTTGATGCAACCAGCAGGAGATGATATAGTAAAAGAAATATATTTTGTTTATTATTTGCTTGTTTTTCAGTACATTTAGAGAAACACATAAACACCTTCGTAGCCCCACAGTGTGTGACCTGCTCTCTGTCTTCTCCCAGGTGAATGATGACGAGATGGAAAAGGCTCACAAGACGTTCCCTCACGTCCCTCCATCCACCAAGGAGGCCTACTATTTCAGACAGGTGTTTGAGAAACACTACCCAGGCCGGTCTGAGTGGCTCTCCCATTACTGGATGCCCCGCTGGACCAACGCCACTGACCCATCAGCCCGGACCCTGGCTATCTATAAACCTGATAAAGACCAGTGATTCACTGGAGCAGCTGCGTCTGTCAGTCAGCAACATGTTGGCCTTCTTAGAGAATTCTGTCTCATACTTAGCTTTACTTTGTTAAAACTCAGATTCAGATTAACTTATTTGGAGCTAGTTATACTGTACATGAAGTTTGTCACACTGTGATGGAGTTGGTCAGACTCTGATGTAGCAGTACCAAGAAACAATTCAACAGAGGCTTTCTTTGCCTGAGCTGCCTCATCAAACCCAAAAGCCTCAGTCAGACATAATGGGTGCCACATAGGTGGTTATCAAGTTTCCTCTGTTTGCCATGTCTTTCTTCCTCAGGCTCCTTACATGTTCCCATAAAACGAGTCAAATAACGTGTTCAGTGCGTCACTCTTAAAATTGGTTGATGGCGTGCCGCCTTCTTCGACCTTTGAAGAATATTAAGAAAGGATCACAGGATAAAGCAGGAGGAGGAAAAAGCATGCAGGCAGGAAATGACTAATAGTGTAAATTCAGTTAATATGAGTATTTTAACAGTCATTTTTAACATGACAGCTGCACGTTCTTTAAAGGAGCTATATGTAAGAAATCTAAAGCAAATAGTCATAAAATCCTCCTAATATGTCACAGAGACTAAGGACTAATGTTCATATAACATACTGATCTCACCGACAACAATAGTACAGCCAGAATATTCGCATTTACAAAAAAATTTATGGTCCGCAAATCATGTTTATGTTTTGAATTTGTGTTTTGGCCTGTTCCTCACCCACCACCATCTACCAGTCACACAGTCAGTAGAGTCTCAGCATCAGTTACTTTTACGACTGAGCTACAGCAGCACGGCAAGCAGCATTAGCAGTGTCCCAGTACATAACATTAGCAGTCTTCTCAGCTGTATCCCGGCAGAAGCGTTAGCAGCAGAGAAGCCGGACTTGCTCCACAATTTATTAGTAACGTTTCAGTCCTCGGGCGGCACGGTGGTGTGGTAGTTAGCACTGTCGCCTCACAGCAAGAGGGTTCCCAATTCGATCCCGAGTGGGGGAGCCCTTCTGTGCGGAGTTTGCATGTTCTCCCCGTGTCAGCGTGGGTTCTCTCTGGGTACTCCAGCTTCCTCCCACACTCCAAAGACATGCAGGTTAATTGGTGACTCTAAATTGTCCATAGGTGTGAATGTGAGTGTGAATGGTTGTCTGTCTCTATGTTTTGGAAAACAATTTGTTACTGTATGATCGGAATGTAGGCTATACAAACAACAGATGGTTGGACTAGCGTGAACTCATCAGCAACTCGGTTGAACACAGCGTCAAAATATCTAAACAAACTGATTTACCCGAACAAAATCGATCAGAACTAGAAGACGTCGTAGGCGCCTCCTGTTTTCAGCATTTCTTCTCCGTTGATTCATCAGACAGGGAAGAATAAAGATAGCACACGCCACAACGCGTGACGTATGCCTGCACGTCGGCCACGCTGATTTGCATGAAGTGGTGTCTTATTTCTCAGGGAAAGATCTCTACCCTAATATTTCTCACTTCCCTCATCGAGGGTTATCTCGCAAACGAGGGCACTCAATACCAAGTGGAAGATTTAAGGGGTAGAAATGGGATTGGGCCTTAATCTTCATCATCACCTTCTTCGCACAGCAGAACTGTGTCAAGTTTTTAATCGGTTTCACACATTTTTCCCGCCCTTGTTCCAAACAGATATGACATATCTTACAGAAGGACCCAAAACTCTATTGGACTAACTGTGTTAAACAAAAGGAAAACATTTTTTCACAGCCAATATATACTACTTGTATAATTATGAATCTCTAATGCACCTGAATGAAACTTTTCAACCAGCAATCCTGCACCTTGGTGTTGCTATCTGCAAGCATGGATCAAAGAGGCATGTAAGAAGAGTAGAGACCATTCTGGGAACATTTCTGGCAATATTTTGTGAGTGTTTGAGCATTTTGCAAACAAAACGTGTCATTTAGGCCAGACACTTTGTGTTTAAGCAAATGATAAAAACTGTAAAATAGTGAACAGAGAACAAAGAGAACACTACAAACATACTCAGCAGTTCATTGAGAGCAAGAACATTGTGAATACATTAAAACAGCATTGCTCAGATATTCTGCATCACATGTAAACTGTAGGTTCTCTCGACAAACAAACAAAACAATGCTATAGTTAGCGCTGCTGTAATTGCACGCCTTCATTCGGTGGCACTGATGTAACATCATGACTCAGCAATTTGGATAAAGTGCTTTTATAATGTTTTCCCTCAGCTGAGAATCTGTATCACTTGTAGATACACACTGACTGTAGAGTGACGATACTTAAGGAGCTGTGAGAGGCACTTTTTATCTGATTGAAAGCCGAAACTCGTTAGCCATGCAGCATGAATTGCCATGGCGATGTATCCAGATTAAAACAGAGCCACTTTTATGTTGTGTAAAAATGTGGCTTTAGATTCAACATGCCTCTCGAACCCACTGATCCCTCTGCTGTTTGGGGAATTACAGTAATTTTATTTGTGTTTTTAATTTACATGCACACGCGTAAGACTGCGTTAAATCCAGATAATGAAAAGTAAATGTATCAGGAGAGGTCAAGAGGCCACAGGCTTACACAGTGGACCTCCGCTTAAAGAGAAACACAGCCACTGATACTGCTCTTAATCCTGTTCAGATTCCAAGTGTACTCTTAATTACGGCCATGCAACTACCAAACACTGGATGCCAAAACAGTCATGTGCAACATGAAAGCTTTTATCTGACAAACTCCATCAAAGTCTGACAAAGATCAGATTAAGTTAGGATGAGACTGGTGTGTCAGGTTTATATCATCACTGCATTCAAAGGACCTACTTGTGTTTAAGTTGTACTGCAAATTAAGTTTTTTTTTATTGTCGACCATTTTCCAAAGCTGACAATTAATCACAGTTTTTATTTCCTACCTTCCAGGCAGCCACTGGTTTCTGTTCAATCCATTAGTCTAAGAAATGAAAATGAACGCTCAGACTTGAAAGTTGCTCGAGATGGGCGATCCATCACCGTTAACACCTCGTCATGTTTTGGGTGCCTTATGATATATAGTCGCAGCAGATGTGTGAGCAGCTGCGGTGAAGCTGTAAAAGCTGCCTCGAGGAGCTCTAGCATCCCAAAGTGAGGTAACACGCTGTCCCGGCTTTTCTGTTGTGTCAAGAATTATTTTATTTTTGTCAAGGGCACAAAAGTGATCATGAGCTACTGTATCGTCGTCTTGAATCCAAAAATAACCGACCTCATACGTCAGTCAAAAGCACTAACTGGATTTAAGGTTACCGTCTGAGTCGTAGACGCTGTAGCTGCATAAATGACCATAGATGTGATGATAGATATATTTTAATAGGTTAAATGGATTATTTAAAGCTGCTAACACCAAATAGGCTGATGCTTGCTGACTATTATATTACACTGTGTGTCATGGGTAGAGGTGTCGTATGTGAGCATTGTCAGTGGCTTCTTACACAGTTTGACACTTGCTCTGCTGTTTTCCCATTGGATCTTGGACTGGCTATGCAAACACATTTGTTGCGAGTGTGTGCGTTGTATAATGCTGAAGTGAGGGTAGTATTGTCAAGCTTTGGACTATAATGTGAAGAAGTACAGTTTAGTTACCATTACAAGATTATGCTACAGCTAATCTGACACTGAGGAAAAATTAAACATAAGTGTCATAGTTTTCAATAGAGTTTATTGCAAGGCTGCATTCATTATATTTTTATTTCTGTGATTCTTCCCACCTCCTAACATTACCATTATCTGTCTGATTTGTTTTCTACTCATATATTGTCTCTGTTTCATACTAATTGCTGCAAAAATAAATTCACCTCTTGGCTGGGAAATGTGTGCCTCATGTAGTGCCTCTGTTGTCCACCAGAGTGCGCCCTCACTCCGTTTTTAGCAGAAGGAATTCACAACTTGCAGGCCGAGTTTGAACCAGTAAAGAAAATAATTTTAATATTTGTGAAACCACTATAACACACAGGTATCGTGTCCTATCACACCACACGTCCAGGTGGAGAACATGACAGCTCTTCTGAAAGTCACTCGAAAGCCAAGATGAGACCCCGTCCCAGTGTGTTGTATTTATAGAACAATCAGTTGCAATTAAACAATCATGAGGCACTAGACAGTGACTTTGGCAGTGCAATTTTCAGCATGCCCTTGGGCATAGCCTTGCTTTGATGGTCCACAACAACATTTAGTCTTTGTAGCATGGCAGATGGTCAAAAATTGCTCACAGAATCCACTAACATTGATAATGACACCGTGTCCCCTCGTCTCGCCCCCATCTACCTTCTGCTGGGACAAATGAAACTGGCACAGGTACAGCACTGCTACGTCACTACAATGTGGAAACAGAATCATTTTTATTCGACTAACAGCTATACACAGTTTGGAGAAAACAAAACCAGCGTCTGGTACCCCTCCCGTGGATGAGGAATGGCTAGATGAGGTGCAGGCAGGTGAAGAGGTGACAGTTTAGCGGCGCCTGTCGTACATCTGTATTGTGCTCCAGTCATAGGACTCTGCAGAGGGAGAACACTTGTTAGCTTTGGCACACATTTTGCCCTTTATCCTTTTATTTCTTAAGGAAGAAGTGTGAGATGTGGCTTCAGATATAAGTAGAATGAACTCGACTTTGACTCACCTGGCTCCTCTTGGCTCCTTTTTCCCATCAGTCCAACAAAAGAGTTGACTTTATGCCCTTCAAAGGAAATTTTCATTTAAAGCAATCCTCTCACACCATTTTGTCTTGTAACTTTACAGGAAAATGTCTTAAAGCTGACTGCAACCGGAGCTGTAACCAGAATTTTAGAATCACTGAACGCAAATGTTCAAAAACCTCTCACAAAAAAGCTACTGTAAAGAAATCTGCTAAAGTTTTTGATCATTCATATTATTTTTCTTCTTACATCTCATTATATTCATTCATCTAAAAGTCTTATTTTTTGTAAATTTTTATCTCCCCACATATTGGTCTAAGAGTTTTGTTACATCAAGGGTGTAATTCTGGGAGATTTTAATTTCATATCTTCAAAAACAAACACTCAGATTTTATTTTCTCATTAACTTCAGTTGGCTTGTGAGTCATTAAAATCTCTGCCTCAGTGTGTATTGTGTATCTGCAGGTTGTGACCACTCTAACCAACATGTAATTATTCCACTACAGACTGATAAGGCCCGAAGGGATGGAAAAAAAATGTATTCAATAAATAATAAACCTAATTGCATCTAGGATTAATGTTTTTCTGCTCCCACACCCTGTTAAACATCTTGCGGCCCCTCAGATTAATCTTGGGTCCCATTAGGAAGCAGATTGGCAGCTTGCAGCTCTTTCGCCCCTCTCCTGTGGCTTTGCAAAAAATTATATGGAAATTACTAATGGCTCATATTTAAAGGTCCAGTGTGTAGGATTAAAGGGGGGATAATTGGCAGAAACTGAATCTTTTATTTGGTGTATAATCACTCAAAATCAATCACATTCAAAAGAAGAACAAATCATTGTGTTTTCTTTACTTTATAATGAACTCTTTATATCGACACAGGAAGCGGGTCCTTGTCTACGAACATCGTTAAAACACTGATATCTAATGTGAAACTGCTTATTCAGTGTTTTTACAGGTTTAAATCACCTGCTCCGTTTGTTTTGGAGAGGAAGAGACCTCTGCAGATAATTTGGCTCACAGTAAAAACCTCCCAAATGTCTGGATCTAAAGTTATCAGAGAACAAAGGGAAGCACACATTAGGAGGTGCTGGGCTAGCGACCCCTGTCTGACATGCCAAACAGCATCGGAGAAACACTGGTCTGTTTGTACTGGAGAGGAAGAGACCTTGGAAAAATCAACACTGAAGGAATTCTAACCAGGCGAAGTTTCAGCTGGTTGCAATTTGCAATCCTCGCCACTAGATGTCACTAAATCCCCCTGAATCTTACACACTGTTCCTTTAACATTTTAATTAGTATTTATCACTGTCGTTCTGCTAAAGCTAAAGCGATTCTTACATTCTATACACTGAAAAAAATATTTAAACATTTTGGCGACTAAAACGTGCGTCATATGTCTCTGGCCTAGTACCTTTTCCTCTAAATTTTTACGAACCTCAGCAGCAGTGCCTAGTCGAGGAAAAGCCGTGGATGAAAATAGAGAATTTAATAGTGCCTGGACAGATGAGTTTGCCTCCACCATCTACACTGCCAAGTTAAAACACTAAATAATCATAAATAGCCCGCTGAAGGGGCGCCACCTTGTGGTAAAACATATTAATCAATGCTATATCAGACCGATTAGCAGTGTTTATAGGCTAATTTAGACTTAATAGGCTGTGTTATCTTTATTATAAGGCTAAAAACATGTTTTGCAGCTCCTGACATTTTATTTTATTTTTTTGTGGCTTTTTTGAGCTCCCAGATTGGAAACTGTGGATTTACAACACCAACCATGTGTGTTTTGTGTTTAACTGTAGAATATAAAGTCGTCCTCAGGATTCCTTGACAGTGTGGCCATGACTTTGTTGCCCTCACTTGAAGCTACGTCCTTGTTTGCAACACGTGGACTCTGAGTATTTTACTTTAACTTCAGATCAGTGAGACCAAACTGAGCTCTGAGACACTCGGTCCTGTTGGGCTTGCAGCAGTGTAAATGTGACGGACAGTTGTATCGCTGGCTGACTGAGGCCTTTGTCAATCACAGTAATGGACTGTAATATGATCATGAGGAGGGGGCGGGGGGTGTATTGGATTGGGGTGTTATAAAACTATAGGAACCCTGTGGGAATATCTCACATCACAAACATCAATATTTGCATTAGACTGATGAGAGCTCATGGCAGATATATAAAAATATGCCCTTGTCGCTCAGAGCTGAACCTTAAGTTGGCTGAATCTATTTTCTTGCCCTGTCTCAGTCTTTGCCCGTTGTGTTTTGTTTAAGACAACAGTGTAAGAGTGGAAGGCATCCTCGTTATAACCCCTCCATCCATCACAAGCGTAAACAATCCAATTTAACTCTCAGATGTCCTTGGGGCATTGATCCCGGCTCTCTCCCTCTCCCTAATCATGAGTGACATACAGTCATGCCTGCATAAGAGGAATACATTAGATGTATACTTACTTATGCTGCACAGTGTTGCTCACTGAGTGGGTGACTAATTTAGACCAAAAAAAACCCTGACAGAGAAAAGAGAAAATCCCTTCCTCCTCATTTCTTTTTCCTGTGCGCTCTTTATCTCCTTCCTCTTTGTCACACACAGACGTCTGCTCAGGACCACCTTCCCTCCTCACTGACAAATTAATGTGGTCCGGCATTCAAAAGAAAAGCAAAAGCAATCATCTGTGGTCCATTAATTAAACTCTCTGAAATTGTTTTTCAGAATCACTGACATAAATATACGTAATAAACTCAGTTTGTAATGTTGTGGGCGAAATGTGAAACGATTTGCTTTCTCCCAGCGTGTTGTCACTGTGCGGGCTCGCTGGAACTCCACATCTGAAACCAAATGACTCACCCTTTCCACTTTTAGTGGGGGTGAGTTCATGTCTGAATAAATGCATGTATCCCTTGAAACACCTGCTGGCTCCAGTCAAATACAGGAAACCCACAAACTCATCTGATTTTGACAAATATGGCTTCTCTCATAGGCAACAGGATTCTGAACCTTATCGTTTCAGTATTATGAAGCATTTTAGACTCAGAGGGTTTCAATGGGGTTATTTTAAGCACAAGACACAGTAGCAGGGGCCATAGGCTTAGATTTTCGGGGGGAAGCAGGGGACATTTCCCCCTCAGAATATAAAACGTGCATTTGTCCCCCTAGACTTTCATTTTGACTAAATTAATGACATTTTAACCATAAATTGATTTAAAAAATGTGGAAATAACTGCATTTAAATTCACCAGAATGCAGAAAATTAAGTGTTTGATGCTTAACATTATCTGTCAGAGGACCCCCCCCCCCCCCCCACCCTTTGTTTCATATATGTCCCTCCCAATATTGAAATAAAACCCACTGAGAACTCTGGCCTTGTGTTGTCTTTAATCTCTCCCAAAACTTGGGAGTTTTCACAACTGGAGAGGGGTGTTACATTCTCCATTTAAAAACTTACACACAGAGGGTATTTCTTTGGCTGATCCAAGTATTTCTAGACCTCATATGTTTAAATGTGATCACTTTTAGGCCAACAAAAAGTGCTTGAGAAAGCATTAAGAATGTCATTTTTATGAATGAAACTTATAGAAAACATACATTAACAGCTAAATATTTTTCTAAGAAAACATTTTACAGATTAGATTTTTAGTGTCTGGGAGGTGAGAGGGGTGGGGGCTCCTCCTCCTCATGGCCTCAGTATCTCTAAAATTCTGGCAAAGCTCCTGCACAGTAGTACTTTCTGAACCCATAAAGTCCTTCAGTTTATCTGACGGATTAAGGAGAACCCTACTCTCACTGATCTTGGAGGAAAAATCTGATATCATACTTACTTTTGCGGGTGATCTGTGCATTTGCTGTGGGAGCAAAGAGAGAATCAAGTTTAAAAACCAGACCACAGATGAAAACTAAGTCTGTATCATATGCAGAATGAGCTCTTACCCATGGAGCGTTTCCCCATCAGACCGATGAACTGGTGCGGCCGCGGCTTTCTTGTCATCCTCAGGAGGATTTCTCTGAATGGGTCGTTGGAAAGCCAGCCATCCTGAGGGAGGAAAAAATCTGCATAAGTGTTCACCACGCTGGAGTGTGGAGAACCAGACTGGTGAGGAGTATTATAGTACAGTTCCTGTACCTAATGTCATTTACCACCAAAATGAAAAGGTATTTTTTATCTGATCAGAGTTAGAAATCATTAAATGTACGTCACCAAATTGTAGCTGCTGAATGCATCTTAATGTGACTTTTTTTGTCTGTTATGTAAGAGTATAATTGCACCCCCCACACCTCATCAGCCCCCCCACACAGGCATAGATTTCAGGGGGAATGTGGGGGATATGTCCCCCTCAATATTTAGAACATGTGCATTTGTCAAGAGGACTTTTATTTTGACACATTTAAAGACATTTTCACCATAAATAGATGCATTAAAGGCAAAGTGAAGCAAAAATATTCACCACCAAATTCACCACAATGCAGGAAATTAAGTGTTTGATGCTCAAAATTTCCAAAAACAGGACCATAAACCCTCCGTCTTATAAATGTCCCCCCTTTGCTGAAACAAAAGCTGCGCCCTTGCTGCACACGTAAGCTACACAGAGTAATAATCCATGTAAGGCTTGAATTTTGAACTTTCATTAAGTGTTTCTATCTCCATCCCAGGATATATTTCCACAGGATGCATTAGTCTGACTGAGATATGGACCTGGGGGCCACTAATGTCTCGCACATTAAGTTGTAATGATTTATTGCGGGCTCGTTCATCTGCAGAATGGCCCCAGCCTACAGTTTAGGCTACTGATGGAGCCGCTTGGCGCTTTTCCAACTTGCAATGTCAAACACAGGACGTGCGTTTCATGTCAATGGAGATTGTTCGGGCTTCAGCTCCTTCTATACTGTGCACTTAAGGGTTTATTTAATTTCCTGTTGGCTGGCTGCTCTGGGCACTGCAGCCGTCTCCATCATCATGATGGCTGTTACTGAGGCTTAAAGTATTCTCTTTAAGATTGTTTCACCTGATGCAAGTCAGCTGGTGCATCATTTTCTATAATCAAGTATAAACAATTCAATTTATAGCTTACAAATTAATTAGCATCTGGTGTATCCTGTGTATCTCACATTAATGTAAGGAGAATGTATAATGTCTGCAGTGAGAGCAGATGGAGTCATCTCACACTGTAGGTCTGTTTCTAGTTTTCGGAAATGAAGCTTGAACTGGTTCATTTTTTAGTCAGAGAACTGTCGGGATGGCAAAGTGTTAACAACTTTAATAACTTTCTATTGCACATTTCATGCAAAGGTGCAGCCCATGTTAGTACCCTAGTCTTTAAGTCTAATTAGTAGGCTAATAATTAATCTAGATTCTTCTCAAAATCATGGATTTGGAGAGCGCAAGGAGTGCGTAAAAATGGCCACATCTTTAAAAATAAAGTCTAAAAACATGCTTATGTCATTATTAATGCTCAACTTTAATACACAGCGGTTATTAGGTGAATTAAATTTACCTTAATAAAGTGACATCTCTGAGTAAAACCAAAAGCTAAACATCCAGATTTATTCAGCTGTTAACTTTAATATTTGGGTTAAACAAACTTACAGTATGTGCAGGTTTAAAAAACTTTCTTCCAGATGAAATTCTACTTAAAATATTTCTGATTTTTTTTTTTTTTATAATTACGGTATAAATATAAATACTTCAGGGTACCTGGTTTTGATTACTGCTCGTCCAGTAGTCCGCCTCTTCTTTTGGGTCGTTTTCCTCACAAAAAACTTGAGCAATGGCGAAAAAAGCCATTAAAACAGGTAAAAGCAGCAACTTCATCATGACGCACCTGTTTCTTTTCCCGACAGTATAAGTTGGACTCACTGTTCTGTTAAAACAACCTCTGATACTCAACTTGAAAACAAAATAAAAAACTAAATGAGTAAGCTTGGAGGCACGAGCTGCAGCAGTTCTGTGCGCGCACTGCTTCTTCCCTCAGAGATCAACAGTAGTCCATAGTGCGTGCGTAAGTGCGTGCGTAAAACAGCGCCGTGCCGGGGATCCCGCCACTGTCTCCAATGCTCTCAGCGCGCTCAGCCTCTGCAGCAGCTTCTTCGGTCTCGTGCGTCCTCCTGTCCAGAGAGAGCCTTGCACGCGCTCCTATATAGCAGCCATTGCAGTAGTGGGATTACTCGCGCTCAGTCACGAATACAGTAATATTTCTGTGTCGTTACAGTTACTAGTCAGACGCCCTTTGACATCACCAGCTGTGTGCGTCACTGGACATTCCCCATGTTTAACCAAGTCTAAATGTGACCTGAATTCATGATTAATGCTCAGATCGTGACATCACAACCTGCTACCTCTCCGCACTAATTTAGTAATGGCCTAATAATTTATCGCATCATAAAGCTCTGTGCAGTATCATCATGATAAACGGGCCTTATGTGAGTTATCTTAAGATTTTATACGCCTTAAGGAGAGTGGAGGAGCTCAGTGTTGTGATCACGATTCATTTTATCTCATCTATAACAGAGTAAAAGTCGCAGCTCTAAATACGCACAATCTACATGTAAAATTCTGTCACTTCTATATGATATTTTGGATAAAACTCACTTATTGTCGAGTATATTTCACCTTTCATGCACAAATGTGTCTGTGATCAAATGACAGTTTAGAGGAAACTACTTTCTAGTTTTATCAACATCTTAAAAGCAGATATGACCATATGTGGAGTGGAAAACTTCACTCACATAATCACCTAAGGGTATGATGACGCACTTGGTTTCAAGCAGTTTTTACTCCTAATTGCATTGATGTCAGTGGCAGCCCCAAGAAAGGGCCATGGCCCCCCTGATACCGTTGGTGCCAACCATGTCGGCATAGCTTGCCAAGAAGCAGGCCAAATAATGCTCCAAAGTTAGGTTACATTGTCATGAGGTAAAAACTGGCATGGCCATTTTCAAAGGGGTCCCTTGAACTCTTACCTCAACATATGAGTACCCACGAATGTCCCCTTAACTTGAGAAGACCTGTTCCCAGTAAATGTTTTCTTCCTTACAATCACTGAAAAGGACAACCAGCCTATTTGAAGAACAATGAATCACCTCACATGCATAAATACATAACACATTAAAAAAAGGATTGTTGTGAAACTCAAAAGCCCCGTTTCCACTGAGCAGTGCAGTTCACTTCAGTTTGGTACGACCTTTTTTTCTGTTTCCACTGTGAGAAGTTGTGGATGGTACCAGTGGAACCGTTCTGTACCGTCCCCATGTTTGGTCCCCCCTCTGTTGGGGTACCTAGCACACAGATCTGGTACTAAAAGGTGGAGCTGTGAACACTGCAGTCTGATTGGTCAATAGAGGACGGTCACTCTGCTCAGGGCTGAGTTGTGGCTGGTTTTGAGGCTCATGTAACCACTGTTTTATTAGTAAACTGTAACTATAAAATGAAAGGATGTTTTGCTGCCTCTCACAGCAGCTGGAGTCTGAGAAAAAATAACTTCATTCACTGGGCCGACTGCTGGCGACTTTTAAGGTGGAACGTTTACTTATAATGTTATCAATGTATGAGTTGACGACATGAATCCATCTACACACCTTAAATTTCAGTGTGACAACTCTGACCATTACTTTAGTTTTATATGACATACACTTTTAGTGATGAGTGGATCAGGTGTTTATATATATTAATTTTGACCGGGACAGCATATATACTAATCCTCACTAGGAGAAAAAAAAAGCCTCATGGAGTGTTGGGCTACAGCAATACTAAACCCCTGAGCTTGCCTGAGAAGGACTAAATGCACAAACCCACTATTTTTAAATATCCCATGGAGAGAGACTCTCACTGCAGCCTGTTTTATTTTGTTTTGAAAATGTCGGTGTGCAGCCTCGTTCTGTGGATGACAAACGAAGTGCAGACTTCCATCTGTGTCACTGATAATGTAGTCTCGCCACCAGACAATCAGAGATCTCCGCCTTCTGATAGTCTGGGGACACTCCTTTCTAAAGTGTGTTTAACACACCGGCGAAAACGGCCGGCAACAAAGCAATGCCTCTTGCATTTTTGAAAAGGACACGCCTTCTCGGAAATGTGCGCTCCCCCTTTTCTCGTCCGCAAGGAAACAAACACACAGAGAGCTTGAAAATGGATGCCGAGAGATTTAACTCCGTTTTATCAAACGTGTGCTCATCCGTGAAGAAAATATTTTTTCCAGCGGATGTCTTAGTTACAACATGATTGAGCTAACTGGAGTAGTTTCATGTCGTATCCGACAACGGGAGGCTTTTAACAGATGACGTCCTGATGTTAGCTTTGCTGCTAGTGTTAGCTGTCCCTGTCAGCTGCAGCCACTGATGCTTTCTAGACATCGTGATTTCCCAAAACTGAATAAATACCACACATAGCAACACAAAACTGCTTTGCTAGCTCAATCATGTTGTAACTAAGATATCCGCTGGAAAAGATATTTTTTTCACGGACCGTTTAATGAGTTATTACCTATTACAGACACTGCTAACAGCTAAGAAATAGTAATGTTTGTTCAATCATTGTGTTTATAGACTTTACAAACATCGGATTAGTCTAAACGGTGATACAGTGATGTGAAAAATTTGATATTGACTATATATAGTCACTCTGCTCAGGGATGAGTTGTGTCTGGTTTTGAGGCTCGTGTAACCACTGTTCATACTGTGGAGAGTTTTATTAGTAAACTGTATGGCGAGAATGTGTCGCCGCAAACGCGACAAACATCCACTAACTTTGACGGCGTTTTCTGCGAGCGCGGCTGAGCCATTTTGTACCGCTATGTTTACGAGCACAAGAGTTCAGCGAGCCACCGAAGGACCGCCCTGCGGATTTACTATTGGTTCTGCAACGTAGGGAGTTTTTTTAAACTCTGAAATTGTATCCGCCCATCTAAACACAAAATCAGGGAGAAAGTCATCAGTCTTTAGTTAAGCAAAGCGTCTAAAGACTGACTTGTGAGTCTACTGATAATGAGCAAATACAGTGAGTGCTGGACGGAGCAGTGAGTGACAACAACTCCGCCCACATGAAAGAGCACTGTTTGGAAACGCTAGGGTCTAGGTACCATGTCTGAAGGGTTACTTTTGGTTCCAAAGGTACTATACCGAAAATGTTTGGTGGAAACAGGGCTTAAGTATTAACTGTACAAGTATTAATCTATCTATATGCACATCAGATAATTAGTAACATTAACTCTAAAATAAGAAACCAAAGTATATCAGTATGATTCCTTATGTCTTCGTACTGACATAGTTTTCAACTAGCTTATATACTAACATCAAAAGAGAATGCCTGACATTGAGTTATGGTGTTTGGATTTGGTGTTCCACCCCAAGATTTTCAGTGGCTCCATCTGGCCGCCCCTATCACAAATTTCTGGGTACGCTGTGTTGATATATTTTATTTTGTTAATTCATTGTAATTGTATTGTCTTTATATTGATTTTGGCTATGTCCTACACCCATATATCATCATATGTTTTATTATTTTACAGCTCAAAGAAGAAACTGTACCTTTACAAACCTCTCATATCAAAGCCTGAATGGAAAGGAGAAGGTCGTGTGACCTGACGGTAACACTGATTTCCATTAGAAAAGCTATTCTTTAAAGGAGTAGGATGTTCAGGATGAATAGACGACTACGCCGCCACACATAGTTCAATGTCCACGCACCTCAACGAGTGCTTGATTTGCCCAAGTGCCTTTATTCCATCAACAATATGTTCATTTTATTTACCCATGTGTTATTGGCGAATGCAAATGTTTTCCCTGGGGCTGGGAATGGAAAGTGTTATCATCTGTTTGTTCATTTGATCCAAGATGCAAATATTTATTCACATTAACACGAGTGTTTTCTGAAGGATGCTTTGGCCCTGTTTGACCTTAGTATTCTGTACATTTTGTTATTATTTCTGAGAGTTTAGAGCATTGAGTTCAAACCATGCACATGATTAGATTTATTTTTTAAATTTCCATCATGGCTGACGGTGGGACACGTGAAGTGACGAAGTCCTGTCGAACCTCCCGTGCAGGTGAAGTGACTGCGTATAGGTTTACACTAATATCCATTACTTATCTCTACCAGCGGGGTCTCTGTGGTCACAGCCACTGCGGACTAGAATTTGATCATCCTCACAACTGTGACAGCTCATCCAATTAACAGACGGAAGGGGGAGGTGAGGAGAGAAAGCTGGAGAGAGAGAGAGAGAGAGAGAGAGAGGTGATGGAGCTGTTGGAGCCATGGGAGGGAGTTACCACGGAGGGGGAGGATTGAGAAAGAGAGCAGGGTGCCGTCGAAGTTGGGGCACACTGATAAACAGATATGCACATCATGCGCTCAAACAGGACATCAGTCCAGGGAGACTGAGAGGTGTTTGCTGCTGTTATCTCTGCAGAGGTAACACAATCAGATGGATTGCGTTGCTGGTCACTGTGGACGCTCCTCTCACTTTGATAAGGCATCCAGCAGCAAATGGGACTCTAAGATGCATGAATATATTAGAGCATAAGTTGATTTTGTGCATGGAATGAATCCAGAGCGGATCATTTGTTGGAAGAGACGTCTGAGTCAAAGCAACGCGGTGCCAATAGTTAATGCATGAGTGACTGGAATCAGAAAATCCCCGGTGTAAACAGGAATCCTACCAAACATTCAATTTATCTTTAGATTAAACCAGCTGAGAAGATGCTACATGAAAACAGAACTGAAATATTAACTATCGTAAACAGAATTAGCACAAGGTAGATCCTCCATGAAAATGTAGACAGATGATAAACCCATGTATGAATATTAGTGAACTGCAATACTTGCCTTGTATGTAATGTAATGTAAGACATTGTCAAATGAGAGAGGGAGGTAATTAATTTTACTATAATTACAATGTCTGGCAATTAATGTGGTTATAATTTATTGATGTTAAAATGATACATGTAGTACCCTTACCCACTTTATGAGACTTGATCCAAACATACTCAGAAAGTACACCGTAACCTTTTTATTCTTCTCAAACTAAATGTGCTGGTAATTTAAACAGAGTGACCACATGTTCATTTTCTCAGTGGGTATAATATGCTGAGCAAATATTTCACAGTAGGAGCTTGTGCAGTTAATTTTCCAGCATGAGAACCTGATGGCAGCGACAGATATGAGCTGAAGCAAAAGCTCCTAATTCAGATATGAAAGATCTGCAGAACAAAAATAAGACACACTATAAGGGTTATGAAACATGTTTGTCATTGCCTCCCAAATTAGCAGAATTAGTGTTTTTATATTGAGTGCTGCTATTGCTAGGACAACACAATTAGTTGCTTACAGTGCTTAAATATGGGAAAAAATGGCACTAAATGTGGATCTTATCTGACATTATATGCCCCAGTACACAAATACACTTTTGCTAGCAAGCTAAACAAAAGCAATTGAACATATGTCATTAATTAATTAAGTTTTTAAATGTTTTTGTGACTCGTGCATACCTGTGTTCTCAAATAGTTTGATGCACACAATATGAAGTTCAGGTATTCAGATGGCAGTGTCACATCCAGACCAGGAGTTGAGACCAAGTCAAGACCATAGGCTGTTTAAGATAATGGACGTAGCCACTGTGATGTCACCCATTGGTTTGTAGACTTAAGCCTCAAGTTTGGTAGTTTAGCTGTCGCTATCTTGGTTGTTTGGAGCCAGAAGTGGCCATATTTAGTTGAGAGGATGGAGCTGTGGCAGAGCAAGGGCTGGATTAAACATCAGCGGCCTTCAATACGCATTACTTTAAGCCTTAATAAAATGTAAACGGGTAACTTATTTAAAAATTTGGCCCCCATACAGTTGTCAGTATTAAAATTTGCTATAGAGACCTAAACCATTTTTTGTACCAGGCTGTAAACATGATTATTTCTGCTGTAAAGTTGGCCATTTTAACATGGGGGTCTATTGGGATTGACTGGCTTCTGGAGCCAGCCTCAAGTGGCCATTAGAGGAACTGCATTTTTGGTCACTTCAGTAATGGCTTCATTTATTAGCCCTGGAGGTTGAGCTTGGTCCAGACTAAGGTAGGGCAAGAGAGAGTCAAAACCACGACCAGATCAGTGCAAGTCCTACACTGCACAACACACTTAAAACAAAATGTGGAACATGCAAGCCATAGACACTCCTATAATTGACCTGAAAGATCCACATTATCATAAAGGGTACCATGAGAAATGTCTTGATAAAATAATCAAAAGGCATTACAGAAGTGAACTTTTTTTATGGAAACATATGTATTTATGTATGGTTTTCTATGCGCAAACAAATACAAACAAACACAAAGGAGCGGAAGTCGCCTTAAAGGGATAGTGCACCCAAAAATGAAAATTCAGCCATTATCTACTCACCCATATGCCGACGGAGGCCCTGCTGAAGTTTTAGAGTCCTCACATCCCTTGTGGAGATCGACGGGGGTGAGCCGCCAGCACACCTAATGGCAGACGGCGCCCCAGACTAACGTCCAAGAACACAAAATTGAATCCACAAATTATCTCCAACATGCTCATCCGTAGTGATCCAAGTTTGCTGAAGCCCTGACATAAAAAGCTGTTTCGAAAAACGTCATATGAACTCTGTTTTTAGCCTCACTGTAGCCTGTAGCTCTGACTGCTTCTCTGTGCTCCTGTGCTCACGTGCACGCGCTCAGGGTGATCGGTGATCTCTGAAGAGCAGCAGTCTCGTCAGTACTGATGTCCAGATTCTCAAGTGCAGGCATCGCCAATTCCCAGTCTGAGCAGCAAAGACTTTCATCATCCGATGGCATTGCTTTGCATTTGAAACAACTACACCACCAGGTTTCCAGTGCTCGACTCCGGTATTCTGGCCATTAGGTGTGCTAGCCGCTCCCCCCGCCGATCTCCGCAAGGGATGTGAGGACTCTAAAACTTCACCAGAGCATTCCTCAGCATGAGGGTGAGTAGATAATGGCTGAAATTCATTTTTGGGTGCACTATCCCTTACAACACTGTTATGTGGGCAATATTCAGACATATTCTATACTTAGTACTGACTCAGTGTCTCAAAGGTCGATTACAATGCCAGAAGAAGGTCAGATATCCTGGCTTTAATTCCCAACATGGATCAGAACTCCATCCATCCATCCATCCATCCATCCATCCAGTACCTGGATGTAAACCCAGTTAGAGGGCGCCAAAATAACATAGGTCTGACACATGGAGACAGATGACCATTCATGCTCACATTCACACCTATATGTTTCATTTGTACGTTATCATGTAGCAGATACACTGAAACTTTACGCTGTGGTTAACCCGTGGGTAGATTTAGGCACAAAACCACTTGTGTATGGTTAGGAAAACATCGTGATTTGGCTCTAATTTTTTGTAGCTAAAATGCAGCAGGAAATGCAGCAAAACTACAGCTTTTTGTGGCACTATCCTGACTGGAAATGCAACAAAAAACACCCATGTTTGGTGGCTAGAAAGCTGCTGTAAGGTGCAGCAATGACTCACTAAAAAGAACCAGCTTTGCTGTTTCTTGGTCTGTAACTTGGCAGGCGTCTCGCATAGGTGCCAGGCCATCCATCATCCCCTCCCCTTGACAAAGTCAGCTCAACCATCTCTTCAGAAAGATAAGTATGTAACATATCTGTGGTTTGCAAATACGTACAATGCTAACACTTTTTTTCTTGCAACTGGGCTGTAAATGCCGTCTTTGAAGTTCCACGCAGACAGTTTGTAACTTTGTGTTGTAAATTTAGTCTCCAACCTGAGCTGATGATCCTCAGACTCGAGACAGCTCTACTTAGAGACACTATATCTACTTTTTATCTGAGTTTTACTCATTATGATATCAGCTGAGTGCCCCTTTAATGTTTGCTGATCAATATGTTTCTCTGTGCTGTTTATTTTTTTGACAGGACAGTACTGACGTCTGTAAAATCATTGGGACATCCTTTGTAATTAGTCTAACTCTTATTGCCGTCTGTCACTTGTTGCTAATTTGGAGGAGCAGGGGGATATTCAGACTAATTAGTCATTTGTCCCCATCAAACGTCTAAAGCAGACATGAGAGCAGACATTTTTGCACTCAAGATTTGAGCTATTTCAATTTAAGCAGTCAGCTTACAGTAAATTCAACCAGGAGGAAGATGACATTGACGTAATTAAGGCTTTGTGTAAGGCTGTGTTTTAAAGGGACAGTTCATCCCCAAGTCAAAAAGACATATTTTCCTCTTATCTGCAGCGTTATGTATCATTCTAGTTTGTTGCTGCTGGAGATATCAGCTGTAGAGATGTCTGCCTTCTCTCCAGTGTGATGTAGCTAGGTGACACTCAGCTTGTGGTGCTCAAAGTGCCCCAAAAACACAACTGAATAACTCAAGAAATCCAGAAATCATGTTCGGTCTTCAGTCGCGGCCATTCTATACTTTGATTAAAACAACTAGTGACATGGTTCACTCCTGTGGTCCACACACTGGTGTGCAGGTGTCACCAGGGGCCATTAATAAGCCTCCTGGCAAAAGACAAATTAAATCTCACAGCTATTTAATTCCCTCGATGTGTGATTGAGTTACATCCTGAGGAACACGAATATCAGATAAATTCCAGATATGACCTGGTTCAGGACCACAAAGTGAGACTGTGTATGGTGTAATGTGCTGGGCTGATCAAATTTGAGCCTTGCTGCTGGTGGAGCCTGTAATGTTGGTTGATCTGGCGGTGTGTTGCTTTTGTTCGGATATCTTTAGAAATACTGGTGAGATGAATGAAATCAAAGTCCCACAAAGGTTAACTCATTATATTTATTATATATAACCACAGAATCAAACTAACATAGTAACATGCTAACTAATTTTGGAATTTTTGGAAGTTTTATTGGTCTCAAAGACTTTACAGAATACAAGACTACAAGGCACATATTTTTTATAATATGGAGGTGGACTACAGTACATAAAAAAAATTAACAAATAAGTTTAGAAGCAAAGAGAAAGAAACAAACTAACAATGTCGCAAAAACATGTCACACGTATGTCATCATACATCACCCTAGGGTTACATGATTACATAGCAGATTCATAATTATGTAGACTTATCTTCCATTTTAATATAAGTCCATAACCGGTCCCAAAAGGATACTTCTTTTTCCTGATCGCTATTTATTCTACTGAGCATACATTCATAAGATGCTATTCCCACCATTGCATTAAACCATCCTTTCAATTCTGGGTCCTTTGTTGTCCTTCAGTGTCTTGATAACGCGACAGACAGTTATTAGACCCACAATAATAACAGGAAATGCACACTCGGATATGTTTTGTATTTGTGACTGATCCCATAAGTTGGGACTTTATGATAGTCATCCAAATGGTGTTTAAAGATGGTTTACAAACCAACTATTAACTATTAATGCTCATAATTTCATTGTTCGTTAACAGTAAAATAACTATTAACTTAAATTTAATTAACTTACCATATACTAATGATGATTATTATAAAGTCTAACTACATATCTACATATCTTTATATATTTCTAAGAAGTTGTTGCTGAGAGCTATTAAAGAGAATATCTGCATCAAGAGGTGATAATTTTAAGTGCAGTTTTTAATACATTAAATCAGGCTCTTGGAATCTGACGGACTTGCTCAAAAAGATAGGAATCCTACAATTTCTCAGCCTGTCACAGATATACACAGCTTTATCTTCAAATAGATTTTAGGTCCAATTAATCTGTCAAAATTTTACTCTGCTTTTTGAGTAAATTCCTTTTGCTCAGGCTACTAATTGTGTCTCGCCAGCTACGGCTAGAGTTGCTTTCTATGTTGAGAGTTTGTTTGCATGAACAATGCTGTGACCTTGTGATGGAGTTGGTCCCCTGGGCTCCATCTAGATAATGGATACTAACTTGTGGGCGGGTGACTGATGTGAGAGGAATATTGATAACTGTCTGAGATGAGGATGAAACAAGCTTCACTATAGATGCTGATGTTAAATTAGCTGCAGTGGACAGGTATAACATAACAATCTGTTTCCCTTTGAGTATGAGTCAAAGACTTTCCCCCCATTAACCGTCTGTTACTGACAAGCAATCATTGTGTGACAAGATGGAAGGTTAAATAAATGAGATGGTGAGATAAATGGTGAAATAATATAGCCAACCGCAGACTATAGGAAAAAAACACTTTGTACCAAAAGTCAGTTCAGAGAGTTCAACTGCAGAATTGTCTCCTCTTCCATCTGTTGAAGCCATATATTCACACTTTTCCTTTTAAAGTCCAATTACATTTGCAAATCTCAGTGCACATCCAAGTCCATCCAGCCACTTGGCACCACTTATCAGGGTGCAGCGGTCACAGCTGCATCAGACGGCGATCCCTCTCCCCAGCCACGTCCTTCAGTTCTTCCTGGGGATCCCGAGGCATTGCCAGACTGAATGGGATATAAAATCCCTCCAGTGTGTTCTGGGTGTGACCCAGGGTCTCCCCTCCTGTGAGGGAAAACCTCCAGAGGGGTGGTGGCCAGGGGGCATCCTAATCAGAGCCTGCAAAGGAGGAGCAGCTCCGTCTGAATCTCTGAACTTCTTACCCTGTCTCTACGGGGGAAGGAAGCTCATTTCTGCCACTTGAATCATCTTTCTCAATCCTTCATCAGTACCCAAAGCTCTAGACATAGGTTTTCAGGTTAACTGAGAGCTTTGTGTACAGTAGGAGCTGGGTCCCCTGGTCCCAGGTGAGGGGCCAGGCTAAGGGCACTGGTATGCCCAATATAAAAAATGAAAACTGGTTAAAACAGTTCCTTGTCTTGGGTGGTTTTCTCCCCATGGATACTGGGTAAAGTGGACCCAGTGTTACATTAGTGCAATATTTACTGAAACTGGCTCAATTTGATCCTCTGATTTTTAGTGTCAGCAGTGTTTAAACTTGTGTGTACAACACTAATCAAATTCCATGAATATTTTCCAGTTCGCCTTTAAACACAACTCATGATCTTCATCAACAGATGGAGTTTTGCCTCGTCAGCTGTGGAGCTCTCTACAGTCTCCACCAGCGTCTTGGTTCCATAGCGTCAGTCTGAGGCAACGTCAGTAACTTATGACATGCTGCACAGCTGTACGCCGGTCAGACCGACTGGTATGAATGTAAACAGAACCCCTTATTTAAGAAGAATTTCAAAACCTTACAGTCTTTCATTGATAAATAGACAGGAACATCTGTTACAGTTTTTTTTTATTAATTTAGATGTGTAAATAGTTTGACATAACTGATTATTAGTTGGTGCAATATCTGTTGTTTTTAAATGTGCTTTATAAATGAACTGAATGACTTGACTTTTTAATTTTAATCATCATTTATTATTCCTCTTAAATCTTACCATTTCAGGCTGTCAGAGGAGACATAACAGGTTTGGCTTTTCCACCAGAAACTTTTTGAGGATTCAACACATGATTTCCTGCATTCTGGTAAAAAAAAATGTTTGCACCAATTTGTGCATTTCCTGCATCAATTATTTGATGTAAATGTCTTTACTTCTGTTAAAATAAAAGCCCTTCAGCCCTACTACTTTCATGATTTACTGGGGTGAGGGGGGATGTACCTGCTCTAAAGGTTGAGGAAAATGTCCTCTGCGTTATCCTATGGCACAATGAACCTTGGGGAGCTCCATAGTGATGCCATTTGGTTTCTGTACAGGACACACACGGGAACATTATGAAACAATGGGCCCCTGGGCACAGATATGCAAAAGGCCCCACTGCCTCTCCCACACATGAGCAAGAAACGCAGTTTTTGTAGTTTTTGACTCTTTTTTTGTTGTTGCTTTGCATCCACAATGAGTCCTCATGTGTGAACAAGCCTACGAGCAAGTCGCCCCCTCGTCTGAGACTGGGACTGGATATCTGACATGCTAGAAAACTGGAGAAGTCTGACACAACTGACAAAGAGCATCAGCCAATGAGAGGCGGGATATGTCGGAAGAAATGTGAGGAGGACAAGCCGCAGGGTTGCCACTTGCCAGAACTGCTTATTAGCTGCGACTTTGGGCTTGTTTCTAAAATGGAGTTGCTTATTTGGGCTTGCTCTCTAAATGTCACCTTTCTCTATGGACCGTTTCATTGCTATTCTGTTGCTAGGGCAACAACTTTGGTCCCTGTTTACTTCCTGTCAGCTTCTGCATTAACATACATTCAAACAGGAAATACAAAGGGACCCATTTAGAATGTTTATGTTGTCCAGTTTGAAACGGTCTATATATATCCGTCTAATAAGTTATTTAAATACATGATAGTCGCTTCTTCTGGGCTTGTTTCCATAGCCCTGGTTGCTTGTTTCTCTCCAAAGATCTGGCAACACTGAGTCAAGCCGGCAATCAACAACAACAATAACAGCGTCCACAGGATCACGGGGAGCGCGTTGTGTTTGGACCCAGGCCCTGGAGGCAGATCTGATTCAACACTGGGAAGAATATCCATGCCTTTAAGTTAAAAAAACGTAGTTTGGTGACGTCACCGCGTTATCAGAGGCTCTGTCGAGAGTGGAGAAATTTTGTGGTGTGCACACACAGATCGTAACGCAGTTGGCGAGACTCCCGCTGACAGAAACACACTTCGCCAGGTATGAACACTCAAAAGATTACGATAATCTCCGCGACGCAGAATCAGGATGAAAATCGTGTAATGTGAACTAGGCTTAAGTCTCTTCCTGGTTGATATGTGTTACAGCAATCTGAGTGGCATTTTGCAGATAAGGGTCCAGGGTGGGCCCTGGCAGGCCTGTTCAGTATTCCATCCATGAGGATTCACCTGTGTTGTCTTATTCTAAGCTCCTCCAGAAGCCTCCTCTCTTCTCGTCTCCTCGAGGTGCATTCAAGCGATTGGAAGATGTTGGAGGGACGATTTCTGGGTCACAGGAGGAGACCAAGTGCATGTTAGCATGATGAAAAGAACCCCATGTCTTCATGCTGGAGCCAGGCCTGAAAGGGGAGCTAAGCGGCATGCACCTGGTCGAAGAGATAGTAAGGTACAGGTATGGGCCATATTATGGTACACTGCCAGGCCGGCTGATCCCTGGCTGCAAAAACTAGTTGTCGGACACACAAATATCCTACAACATGTTCCAAAATAAACACAATAAAAATGTTGTGTTTCATCAGATCTCTACTGACTAACAAGTGCACATCCACTGATTTAGATTCAGGTTCACAACTCTCCACACATTTTTGCAAGTGATTTATCTACAATCTAATATTGTCCCCCAAACAGCCAAAATACGCCCACCAGCCGTGGCTTTAGTTAGTGTGAAGCGATGCAAAGTGAAGTGGCTGTGCTCGGCAATCAAGCACTCAGGAGCACCAGGAGTGGGGTTTGGCTCCAGCGTGAGAGGCGTTTGAACAAATCGATGTACAATTGTCATCTGTACTTCACACTGTCGACTTCAGTAAGCTATTGTTATCAGCGAAATGTCAAGTACATCTATAGAACAGTGGGATGAATGCAGCAGTGGGGGAATTAAATAATGTGGGTCCTGCTGGAGTGGAAAACAGTGTTGTGTTCCTTTCACAGAGGTGGACACACACACACACACACACACACACACACACACACATAAATCACACAGGCTGCAAAACACAATTTCATGTTTGAAGGTTGTGAGGACGTTTTCATGTTCTTAGATGCAACATAAATGAGTCACGCAATGTGACATCTGCAGGAATCCAGTTTGCCACAATAGCTGCCTCACCCACCTGCCCTTGTACACAGCGCACACACTCATACACACACACACACACACACACACACACACACACACACACACACTTTAACTCCTGTGGGAATAAAAGAATGAATCACCTTTTGAAAGTTGCTTGGGGGTGACTGCCTTCCAGCAGCACAGGAGGTTCACTTCAGAGGAATTTTAATCAAGATGGTCCAGATGGGACACGTCAGCTCTAGTTGGCGGCTCTCTCACTGCCACTCATTTCTTACATGAACCAGTTCTCACCCCCCTGCTCTCTTCAAGTGTGCTGACACAAGCGAGATGCTCCTGGGTCTGTCCCATTGACCAGTGCAGCTACAGGCCACGTCTCTGAGTCTGTGTCTGAATGCAACCAAATGTCCATTCTTCCATTTCCTAGGATTGAATGAGTTGGTAAGAAATGCTTGGTAAGTATTACGTTGAGAAATATATTGATCTCATAGGTTTAACTGATCTGCATATTTTATGATTGGTGTACTGCAATTCAGCATTCCCTGCTCTTGGCCAAAACAGACGACAGCCTCTTTATTTTTAATACATCAATATCATACCGATATCACTGGACTGAAACTGTAATAATTATAATAAAACCCACAAATACAGTATCTGTGAATGTCTTAATCAATTCAGGAAAGGCTTCTAATAAACGACAAGCATAGCACAAACTAAAGTAAGATTTTCCCCAAATCGCATTTGAGACGTTTTGATTATTTCACGCCCAAAGTGTCAAACAGCTCAGCTGGCACCGGACCTCAATATGACTTTAGACAGATGTTGGACTCTTATGTTGGACAGATGTGTAATTTTGGGTGACATTAAAATTGGGTTGTCGAGATTTTAAATTTCTAACGCCTTAAGAATTTCACGTTGTGTGGACATAAACATTCTGACACATTGCAGACACTGGTTTTGTTCTCCATGCCTGACGATTAAATAGTCAACCAAATGTTAGTCGACCAGAAAGGACATAAGTCTGCAAGATTTCATTGGTCGTTTAGTCACAGAATAAAAAAAAACCAGACGTGAAACTTTATTAGGAGCTGCGCCTTGTGGGAATTTAATTTAAAAGGACAGTCACAGGAAGTGGGGCGGCACGGTGGTGTGGTGGTTAGCACTGTTGCCTCACAGCAAGAGGGTTCCTGGTTCAATCCCGGGTGTGGGAGCCCTTCTGTGTGGAGTTTGCATGTTCTCCCTGTGTCAGCGTGGGTTTCCTCCAGGTACTCCAGCTTCCTCCCACAGTCCAAAGACATGCAGGTTAACTGGTGACTCTAAATTGTCCGTAGGTGTGAATGTGAATGTGAATGCGATAGTCTGGTGACCTGTCCAGGGTGTACCCTGCCTCTCGCCCAATGTCAGCTGGGATAGGCTCCAGCTCCCCGCAACCCTCAAGAGGATAAGCAGTTAGAAAATGGATGGATGGACACAGGAAGTGGCCACGCTCAGCAGTCAGACAGGAGTCACATTACAAACCAATGACAGATCTTTCACTTCTTCTGTAAATATTCAGTCTGATAAAGATGGAAAAGTTGATCATGTTAGTGCAGGGCTACCCAGAGCTTCACATCTGTCCCACAGACGATAGGCCTACACACTTGCCTGGAAGAAGATCAGCTCTGCACTCAGGATTTCAGGTAAATAGGCTATACGATGCTTGTTAAGGTTGCTTAGCAACCTCAGACACAACCTGCTGCCGCGCTCTTGAAAGCTGGCACAGTGTCTGACCTCACGTTTTCCAGGCGGTTAAAGACCCAGCATGTGTACGGCCTCTAATTTCCAGGGCTGGTACCTGCGGTTATTCCACAGGCTAGTTAATAACATGTCGGGCAGGAAATCCAAAGTGTGGGATCATTTTGAGAAGGTGAAGGACGAACCCAAGGTGATATGTAAACTCATCTTCATTGGTCGACTACAAACATGACGTATCATGTGAAACATGGAAGTAGCTACATGCCCATTAGCCCACAGCGTCATTAACAGGCGGCTCGCTCAGTGTGTGACGTGCACTTCAAAGCACAATCAAGGGCCACAGTTAGAAGAGAATAGATAATCTGAGAATTAAGTCGTAGTAATGGAGCTCAGCATCAGTTCAATCAGGAAGACTTTGTTTATGCTGTATCCAATCACAGTTCTCTCTCAAACCCACTCCCCACACTTCCACCAATCAGCTGACTGTGGGTGTTTCCTGTGAGTTAGCCAGTCAAACTTTGCCATGATCTCCTTCAGTCATTCATGTTGCTGCTGGCAAACTTTCAATCTGTTCTCCTCTCTGCTCCTGTCAGCTGTCATTTTAGGTGGAATCATCGTACCCTCCTCCACCCCATTCACCTCCAGTCACCTCATCCAGAGCCCGGGACGAGCTCATCAAAAGCCCATCACTCTTCCCAGATCCTTAAGCTCCCTCTTCATCTCATCTCATCACCACCATTACCAGCACCAGCGTCTAGACTTCATGGGGGTGGGGGGGTCAATTATAGTACTATGAGACTGGCAGCTCTGTGTCTCTGTCTCCGCGTCCCTCTCTCTTATAGACACCTTTGCTCTGTTTGGGGCTGTCTTCAGACTCCACGGTGCTTCCCATTGAAAAGCTGAGGGAGGCAGTCAGTTTATTTTTCAGTTGGTTTCAGGTTTCCATCTCTGATAAAGAACAGAGCACAGCTGCTTCTCTAAACCCTAGATGTTGAAATGAACCCTCTACCCTTGCACCCAAACTCAGGCCCCTCTGTTCTCACACAATCACTGCTTAAGTCAACTTCTTTGCTCAAAACAACCAGACACAAGAACACTTTCTGTCTTCATCATCTCCAGCTCATTAATGGATGATGAAGCCATGTGTTAGCTCATTACAGTCTATACACATCCCTGCAATCATACAGCTACTGTATATTTTTCATTAAGTGAAAGAGCACAGCAAACAATAAACTGTATAAATAAGCTTTTATTGAGACAGTATATATGTTCTACATGTAATTTATCCACCATACAAACTTATGTATATATCATATTTGTTCCAGTAGTCAGTACAAATTAACTATCACACCAACACACAATACATTTAACAACTCAGCTTGTGTCTTTGTTTGTCCAGCTGTTGATCATCTCTATTTTCATCCCGACTTCCCTGTAAATAGTAGCAACATGTTCTGCTTGTTTCTGCTTATCATTTATTCCTTATCTTTATTATCTTGTTAGCTGAGGTCTATAAACTTCCTGGTTATGAACTCACACGCGACACATTTCCCCGTCTCAGTCAATGCCTGGTCAATAAACTTGAGTCTGAAGTCTACTGTTTTCATCATTTATGAATGGAAACCTAAAGTGTTCAGTGGTCTGCCAAGATGCGGACCGCTGTTTGAGACCAAAAACAACAGCAGCAGTTGTTTTTAAGACATTGCTGCGTTTCCAGGGGCTATTGTGACACCAAAAACTGGGTATTTAAAGCCAAAATGTGATCTTTTCCTAGTGTTTTTGTCCCTAAACCTAACCACACAAAGCTTCAACATATCTGCTATATAATAATGCACAAATTTTACATATCCATGGTTTGCAGAAACATACAATGGTGACTTTTATTCTGGAGATTGGGTTGAAGGATCTCTTTAAAACAAGACTTTTTTTCTTGTTTAATATATGTCCTAATATTACATTTTCTGTCTGTATTTACCCCAACTCGTGAACAAGACCCCGAGATACTTGAATGGAGCGTGAGATGGATCAGCAGTTTGGTGCAGCTTCTTGGTGAAGAGGGAGCTGAGCTGGAAGGTGAAGCTTTTGATTTACTGGTCCATCCACGTCCCAACCCTGACCGAAACAATGAGATCACAGATACAAGCGGCCGAAATGAGTTTCCTCCATGATGAGATCACAGATACAAGCGGCCGAAATGAGTTTCCTCCATGGGGTGGCTGGGCTCAGCCTTAGAAATAGGGTAAGGAGCTTGGACATCCGGAGGGAGCTCGGAGTAGAGCCGCTACTACTCTGTGTCAAAAGGGGTCAGTTGAGGTGGTTTGGGCATCTGATCAGGGTGCCTCCTGGGCACCTCCAGTGAAAGGTGTCTGGGAACACCTTGGGGTCCCCCAGGAAGAGCTGGTGAAAATGGATGGATGGATGTCTGTATTTATTCATGTAATTATTTCATAGTGTTGCATTTATTTAATTAAAGTTGAACACTGTGTGTCTCCATATTTATTTGTTCTGTAAAATAAATCATCTCTGTTTGTACTCTTTATAACTGACCTTTCCATAAAAACAAAACTGCACTGAACACATTTAGATGTTTTTCTTCGATCTTGTGGCATCAGAGTATGAGTAACATTAACAAACTGAACCCATATTTTGTGAACAGATATTAAATATATATTAATCTCACTGTTGCACAAACCATCATTGCACAACTGACCAAGTTAATGTATGCATGCGTGACTCAAAACCTCCTTATTCCCAGCCAGTCTGAGTGACCGTACCATTGAGTGAAGTCACTCTACAAGCAATGACAAAGAGGACGGAACCCAGACATTATCAGTCACACTCAGACAGGGAAATACGCAGGAGCTTCCCTGGCACTACTACCACTACAGCAAAGAGTAAGAGGAAGGGCGTGGCCCTCATTCACCACCCCGCTGATGCAGTCTTTAACTCAATTGACAAGAAACCTCCTGCGTCAGAATGTCTAAGTGTTCCTGTAACATTACTTGACAACCACTTTTTGTACTTAAGTTCCTCTTCATCCTTAAAGGAAGCCAGAGAAAAGTATTTTAGCTCCTGATGTTTTTGCAGCATTGAACCCTGTCAAGTCAGATGAAATACAGGCTGCATACTAAGAGGACTGTGTCCAATCTGGGTAATGAATTCAGGAATACTGCTGCTGCTGTTGGCCACAGGCCTGCTCAGGATGAATGGGTTTTCCTCAACGATGCCAATGCATTTCTTAAAACGGACATGTAGGATTTGAATGGGCTGTTAGATGTGGAAGCACCACTTACTCTTATTTCATTCATTCATCCATTTATTCATTCAGAAAGTCATCATTGTGAGTGCAGCTGCACCCTAGTGGCCGTTTAGAGTCCAACAGAATATACACTGCACTAGGATCAGTGACTCATCCTCTTTGCAATAAAGCGAGGCCGTATATAATATATATTGGGGGTGCTCATGCTCCCAATATTCAGATATGATCACATTGTTCCTGAAAATAAACTGATTAAAAAATACAAATGAGGAAAAAAGTGCTATGCTACGACAGGCAACCAGACAGCACTGTTCGAAATAATCATTAGCAAGTATAATCATAATCATAATCATGAAATAGCTTAACAGCCATTAATATTACTGTTGGTAGTATACTAGTATATATATCTATAGAATACTATGTCATAAAAAAAAAGTCATAGTAGCCTGTAGTATGTCGTCCAAAATCATGAAAAAAAGTCATAGTATAGTATGTGCTCCAAAATCATGAAAAAATGTCATGGCATTGCATGTCATCCAAAATCATACTATAGTATATCGTCAAAAATCATGAAATAACGTCATAGTGTGACGTCCAAAAAAAGTCATCATATAGAATGTTGTCCAAAATCCTGAAAAAAGTCATAGTATAGTATGTCATCAAAAATCATGAAAAAACGTCATAGTATAGTATGTCGTTCAAAATCTTGAAAAAAAGTCATAGTATAGCATGTCGTCCAAAATCATGAAAAAACGTTATTGTA
>NC_065527.1:9098589-9109552 GCF_006386435.1 Epinephelus moara
CAAAATCTTGAAAAAAAGTCATAGTATAGTATGTCGTCCAAAATCTTGAAAAAAAGTCATAGTATAGTATGTCGTCCAAAATCATGAAAAAACGTTATTGTATAGTATGTCGTCCAAAATTTTGAAAAAAAGTCATAGTATAGTATGTCGTTCAAAATTACGTTTAGTATTGTTACGACTGTGTATGTGTTCTGTGCTGCTGTCCCTTTTTCCCTCCCATGTGAATCTGCTCAGGTGTGTTGTATTACCTAACGAGGTGCAACACACCTGGCATGGAAGAGGTGCTTAAGAGCTCCTGTGCCAGCAGCAGAGGAGAGAGGCCTCTGGTGTGGGGACTGCTGGAACTGCTGCCTCTCACCGTGGGATTTTTGTTGTCTTGTCCGCTTGTTTTCATTCTAATAAATCCCATGGATTAGTATAGTATGTCGTCCAAAATCATGAAAAAAAAAATCATTGTGTAGTATGTCATCAAAAATCATGGAAAAAAGTCATAGCATAGCATGCCGCCCAAAATCAATAAAAACGTCTTCTAATAGTATGTAATGAAAAGTTTCATGGTAAAGTTTGTCATAAAAAATCCTTAATTTAGTATGCCATTAAACATCGAAGGATAGTATGTACTAAAAAAGTGACAGTACCGATGTCATAAAAAAGCCCTGGTATAGTATTGGATGAAAAAGTCATAGTATTATATGTCATAACAAAGCAAAAAAAAAAGTCATAATATAGTATGTCATAAAAAAGTCATTAAAAAAGTCAAACTGTCATAAAGGCGTTTAAAAGTCAGAGTATAGTGTGTTGTCAAAAATCATGAAAAAAAGTCATAATTTAGTATGTCATCAAAAAACGTCAAAGTATAGTATGCCATAAAAAGTCATAAAAGTCATAGTATAGTCTGTCATAACAATTTATGCACTATGTCAGACAGAATGTGAGGCTGTGTTTTAGCACTTTAACTGCAAACATCAGAATGCTAACATGCTCACAGTGACAATGCTACAATGCTTATGTTAAACCGACATAATATTCAACATGTTCATCATTTTAGTTTAGAGTGTTAACATATTAACAGTTGCTAATAAGCATTAAACACAACGTACTGCTGAGGCTGACGGGAATGTAATTAGTCTGCTGGTATTTGGTCATAAATCAAAGTATTGGCCAAATTAAGATTTTGACATGATGGTGATAAAGTTTAAGGGATTACTAAAGTTATTACAATTCATCCTGAGGGGTCACGAAAGTCTGTACTGGATTTCACAGCAATCCATCCAGCAGCTGAGACATAGAGACATTTCACTTAAAGCCACAAATGTCAACATCATGTTGGCGCTAAAGGAGAAGTCAGAGGATACACTGGAAACCACAAATATCTTGTTCCAATCACTTGAATACTATTCTGGTCCCAATCTACTGAATAAAAAAACTTGTCACTAACTGTGTCTGTTTGCTGATTGGTGCTTGGAAGGTAGTGTACCCTTGGTTAATCAGAGGTTTCTTTGCAGGTGCTAACGACATCATTGTGTGGTATCTTGATTAATTCTGAACAAATTACGAATGATTATGTTGCACATAATTAGAATTACGCACACCGTATGCATCAGAGATCAATTCATAGCCTGCTGCCCTTGCTCGTAAATGACATCCACCCACCCATCACTGAAAGTACTATAAGGTTTTCTATTTTTTCCTTTTGTCAGGATCTGCAGCTTACCCTTTTCTTTACATGAGCAAAGGACAAGGTTCCCCTCTAGAGTGTTTTCCCTTGAACAGTGAAGACATTTCTGTCAATACCTGATAATAAATACTGCCAGTCTCCAGCTCCAGAATTATTCCATCTTCGAGGGTTTTTTTTCTGTCAAGGCCTCATGTTCACATGAAAGAAAAATATCTTCTACTAAAGGCCACACACACATGACTGTAGATTGTACTCCACAAGCTGTTTGTGCACGTGTCCTTACTCTGTATCCACTGAAACTTTTGTCACTGTTTCAGTTTTAAAATCAGTTGTCTCCTGATGTGTTATCATTACTGTTGCACTTACTAATTCAACATTTGCCACAGCAGTAAAGTTCTGTATGAAAACAGGTGGAACTTGCCAGATATCTTTAAGTAAAATGAACAACCTGCATCATTGTATTATATGTGTGTAGGCTTGGGTTTTTATCAGTTTCATTTGTAGAAATCATGATTTTACTTACAGGATTAAGGGGAGACATCCCAGGTGAAAACATCTTTTTGTCATGCACCAGTCAAAGTTGGGATGTTGGGCTATTTTGCTTCAAGAAAACATCCAAAAACACATTAAGGTGTTAATTTTAGTTCAGATTTTTGTCCTGAAATGAATGCAAAGGCTCATATTTCATTAGATAATACCATATTTGCATATTCAAGCTTCAGTATGTAAGATTTAGGGGGGGCTTAGTGACAGCTAATAATGAGGAATGCAGATTACAAACAGCTGAAACTTAGATTTCCTTCAGTGTTCATTGTTAAGGAGATTTTTAACGGGAACCGAATTATAAGCAGAGGTCACGTCCTCTCCAAAACATATGGCCTGGTTGATTAAAACCAGTAAAAACACTGAATAAAGCAGTTGCACATTACAAATTTCTTCAATGATATTTGGTATGTTGAAGACAGGTGCTAATGTGTGCTCAGCTTTTGCTCTGCTAATTTAAGATCCAGATGTTCAGGAGGTTGTTACCAGGAGCTGAATTATCTGCAGAGGTCTCTTCCTCTCCAAAACAAATGGACCTAGTGATTTAAATCAGTAAAAACACTGAATAAAACAGTTTCATGTTAAAAGATCTGTATTTTTCTGACGCTGCTCAACATGGATGTGCTTCTAACTGCCTGACACAAAAATGTAAATCAATCTATCTAGAACCAGTGCTTGGTTTGTCCATTCCAGGCTACTGTAGGCACATGGTGGTCTAACACTGTGGGCTCCATTAATGAGGACCTGCTCCCTATATAGATTAATACAAACCCGGTCTCAGTCTGAACTTGATGAAATCCAGCGCTTGGGCAGTGACTTACGGTGTCAGACACGGACAAAAAAAGCCGTCCTTTAACATCAGCTGGTCGCCATTATACTTAAATGGCGCTCGGCGGCATCAGGGGGAAATGTTAAAGTTAAGCGAAAGTTAAGGCAGTGAAAGTCCGAGAAGGGCAGGTGGGAGTGGTTATGGATGGGTCCAGCAAACACCGACTTTTACCGTACCTAGGAGAGCTGTGATTGTGCCCTGTAAGATCATAAAGCCAAACCCTGTTCTTTTTTCCTAAACCTAATCATGCGTGTTAGTCGTTGTCAATTCGCGTTGTTGTTCTGATGTAGTGCTTTTATTTTGAAAGAGACAGGCAGAACTTGACAAGGCGTCTCAGAACATCATCAACCAACTTCTCTTATTTGTGCTCTAAAGCTGTACGGCATGATAAGATCCATATATTGAAAGGCCAGAGTTTTTATAACATTCTGAGCCACAAACTTCCACTTCAGTAGCACTTACATGCACCAACCTTTAACCTTTCCTTTTTTTGGAAATGGCTGTTTACAGTGTTTTCTGCTTTATGGATTGATAAAAGGAGATATCCAAAATCCCCTTGGTAAAAACATTTACCTCGAATGTGTTAACAAAATAAATAAGAACCTGAACCTGGCTTTTTTCCAATGATCAGATTTCTGTTGGGAATATATGCAAATTATTACTTATTTAATTAGATAATGCCTCATTTGCACATTGAAACATAAAAACCCCCAAAAACTTGTAATATGAAAAAAGAAAAAAAAAGTCTCAATGTCAGTAATCAACTAAGAAAGTTACATGGTGATATCATATCTAAAATTCTACCCTATTTACATGTAGTGTCTCCCCTTAAATGGATTGTCTGGGTTTTGTTGCAACTACTTACTGAAGAGCTCTCGCATAATGTCTTGACAGGATGACTCAAGGACTCTGCTATCCATTGCACAGCATTAACAGGAAATGGGTTTTCAGTAGGTACATTGATTTTCAAGGATGAGTGGCCACTGAAGTGGTACTGTTAATTCCCAGAAATACAGTCTGGTCAGCTGTGGACTCCTGAGGGAGTTTCCTCCTATATGTTTACATATCGTAAAAGTTCATTTCCTGGTTGGATGATGACCGCGAGCAGCACGTAGCTGCACAGGTCTACTGACCAAATACACCTGCCTGAGTTTATAGATCAGTGTGGAACCTGTTATGATTATGCATGACATCCATAAGAGATAAAGGGTCTGAGGGAAAGACATATGACTATAACGAGGGGTTTTATCGCCCATAAAGGTTATTGCTTGACAAAGGAAATTACTGTCCTTGTTCAATTATGTATTTATCATTTGGTGGTCATTAGATTTTATATCCACAGATAATAAACCCTAATCAGGTCTACATGACTTTATGTCCCATTTACTGTATCTCAGCAGCAAGAACCAGACACGAGACAAATATACCTGTTCAGGTGGACGTCAAAATATACACTCAGGCTCATGGCTCAGGCTTTGAAACCAGCTTCCTCTTGTTTTCATGAAAGAAATCGAATACATCAACCAACCGCCACTCATGTAAGTGGTGTCAGGACAACAATTTACAGCCTGAACTTAAGTGCTCGTGCTTCCATTTAACAAACCAGTAAGATTCCCTTTCAGCACATGACATATTGGCCAGTAATTTACTCTGTGCATCACATAAATATCATAATATCAGCAGGTAAGTATCGTGTCAAAGAAATGATGTTGATCATGATCTCAATGTGGCCTTTTGTATTTCACTAATGAAAGGCTCTATTGTGTCTGATGGATTGCTGTTCTTAAAAGCTACTTAACCATCATAAAACCTTTTATATATTATAAATCACCAGTAAAGACAGTTTATTCCTACCATTTTTTGGTCATCTACTTACCACTAAAAGACACTGAACCTGGGGGCCTTGAGGCTCTGGGACCACATAACAGAAGTGGGCAGCACTAAATACAAGTGTAAATGACCATCAAGACGCATATCTTTAGAAGTGCAAACCCTAATGCATCCTGATGCGTCCCCCTCGACAAAGATTACATCATCAACGCAGGACATGGTGGTTGTTTTGTTGACAGGGCGCTAACACTCTATAATTTGCCCACTTTACAAGGAGTTGGACAAACTGTTGCATTACTGTCCATCGTTTTGTCCCATGGAAGGAGACGTGTTGAATTAATCTCTTCTCATTTCGAGGTTGTCAAATACCAACATTTTGTTACACCCCTTGGCATGTCATGGCGACGCCTAGGGAACCCTTTGGCTTATCTTTGTGGCGCACAGCTGAAGAACACTGTAACATGTGGTTAATGTTGGGAAATGAGTCACGGGTAAGTTTAGGCAACAAAACTACCTGGTAAGGTTTAGAAAGATGATAACTTTTTGGCTTAAAATAAGTTAAATCTAATTTGGTGTAAATATACCACGTGAGTGACGTTAGTGCGTGACGACCATACATGAATTACGTTACGTTAAAACAAAACACGAACGGACACGAACAGAGGTAACCTGGTTGAAGTTTTTCACGGTACAAGTCTGTTTCTGTCATGTTCGGTGAAGTGTAATTTGGACAAAATCACACAAATATCTCGCTGTATTTGTGTTTTTAATTTATTAACCACATATATATTGATTGATCAGCCCCCTGGGAAATAAAATAAATGAATAAATAAATGCAAATCTTGTCTTTTCTTCTCGTTTTCCCCGTGGTGTTGACATGAAGACTACTTCACATCAGTAAATGTCTGCTGTCAGTCAACCTGGTGATGGCAGTTTGGTCGGCCTCTGTCCTCTGAGCTCTGCAGGAGCTGCTGCTGACAGTCAGCTGCTTCTGTGGACAGAGACACTGAATACAGGTTGAAGTCAGTGTGGATTGAAAAGTACATGGCAACAATAGCAACACTACCAATTACACTGCCTGACAAAATATGATATTGTCCGCAACATAACAAAATTCTCCAGGTGGGCAACATGAAGGAAAAGCGTCAAGTGACACCTTTTTTCTGTCAAAACTATGTCATTTCCGTCAGGCAACACTTTTTAAAAGTGCCTAACCATAAATTAGGCTGAAAGAGAATGGACCCTGAGACCAGATGAAAGCTACTGGCCTATAGCCTGGTTAAATGTATACCAAGGACACTGTCTCACAGATTGAATGTTGTATCTTGTATGTCATTAATGTAATTTGAGCCCTTGTAGTGAGTTAGTCACACAGCCAATAAGCTTCACCACCTCTAATCTAGTTTGTGGCCCATTTTCCATTAACCTAGATCCCTCTTACCTTTGAAAACATTTTACACATAAACCCTCCACATTACATCAGAAACAAATGCTGACCGTGTTAATCACGACTGCCATATGGGATCCCATAATCCTTGCAATTTGCGCCAGCGAGCTTGAGTATCAATTACTTAATGCACACTGTGCTTTCTCCTCCTTCTGCCAACAAACTAAATGACTCACTGGTCTCTGAAGTGCACCTCCGTCTCTGTTGTAATTTTTGACAAAGGAGCTGCTTTTATCCGTTCCATCAAGCTTTTTTACCAAATCACTCACCCAGAGGCTTTTTACATACTCATGTTTACTCCGGGGCTTTTTGTATGTCATAAAAATATTTTTCCATTTCACGTTGTTCCTTTGCTAAAGACAGGAATGATCTTTGAGCAGGTTTTCACAGCTATTACAAAGACAGAGCATTTTTGCCATTGTTTTCTTGTCTTTGAGATCACATTCAGAGCATAGATACTGTAATTTCTGGTGTTAAACGCCACTAAATTTATTACAATTACAGCCCTTATAGAGTGGTGCATTATGCACTGACAGTAAGAGCTGTTAAGAGTCACACTCTGCCCTGACCACGATAATTACTGTGACAAGAAACATACGGGACTCCTCTGCTATTTTTTGCCCTTTTCTGCAAAAAAATGTTAAGGGATATCACAAGGTCTAATCAGCATGTATCAAACTGGAGCCTGAACCACCAGCAAAACACTAAATTTTTCTAGCGAGCACTGATAGCTGTTTAAATCATACAATGAAAAAATATATATAACTGATAACAGAAAGTCTCCCTCAAACAAACGTCTGTGTTTGAGAGCAACATCGTTCCATTCATTATAAAAATGTTATTTTTTTAATCCAGTTACTATTTTGCTGCTGCATCGACCCACTTCCCCTCCAAAGACCATTATGGGCTGATGTAATTTAATCTAATGTAATCCTTTTATCAAAGTGAAAGACTGAATGAAAGTGTTTTACTTAAAAAGGATCAGTTCACCAATATCAAAACCAAACATATTTCCCCCCTTATGGGAGCGGTGGCTAGTTTTGCAGATAGTTCTAATGTTTATCTGGTGAGGCTCTGACATAATATGCACCTTTGAGATTTCCCATCAGCCCCTGCTAAGGAAATTATGTTGTTCTTGTGATTTAGATGAACTGATCCTCTAGACTGAATTTTGATTGGTCCTCCTGGTATGACAAGTCGTAAGCTAATAATGTTTTTTCTTTACTTTTAGGAACAGTGTGTGTTAGCCTCTTGACTCTTTAGTGAAACATTGTTAGAGCGGGAAACACCAGTGGTGGCTCCCAGTGCAGTTGACATCAGTGGCACGCAGCTACTTACAGATGGAACAAGGCTCAGTGGCCCAACACTGTAGGTGGTGCTACGGTCCTGTTTGGGTGGTGTATACCAAACACACTGACAATGACCTAGCTTCACATACAACTTAACATCAAAATATTTTTTTCTGGGCTATGCTTCACCAAGTTGCAGTTTTTTTTTTGCACTTTCGTGTTGGCTTCACTTTTACAGCCCCGGAGGATGCAGCTCTATCAGCACAGGATGTTGGCATGACACATAAATTGTAGGGTGTGAACTTGAAAGTGAATGTCATTTCTAGGTATACTGGGCAGTGAAAAAGTGCATTCAAATCAGGGCTGTTATCATTTATTTAACACTGCCGGGGAGCATTTTCAATCAACACCTTCTGCAACTGTCAAGAGTGGTTTGGGGGAATTTCCCCTCAAGAAATTTTTGGCAAATTAACAGCTAAATTGACCATTTTAGAGCATTTTTAAACAAAAATCATAGATCAGGGTTTCTTTAAGTTTTGATCACTGAGTGCCATTTTAGGGACCCAGCATATGATTGAGGGCCACAAAGGAAAAGTGCTCTCACTATGTCTTTTGACATAGCTTATGACATACTAACACTCATATTACATTCAAGTTTTCCACTTTTTAAACATTTGAAAGTAATGAAAGCTTCTGCTGGGATACGGCAACATCAAATGGACAAACCGCACGCCAAACTGCAATACACCATAGTAATAAAACTGCAAGTAGTAATAATAATTTGCTAAGTCTATTTAGAATTATTACACATTTTCTAATGACTATTTTGGACAGTGTTGCTTCATTGCTTGTAGCTTAGCAACATTTTTTGCTTATACCTTTTATCAGTGTCAAATATATATCATAATTATGGCCTAGATTAAAGTGCACAAAACCCTCCACACCAGGGAGAATTTATATTTGTCTTGGTCTTGATACGGAGGCGTTGCACAGATCTGAGTCAGCATAGCATTGCCTTGTACCTTAAGGTGTGAAGTACAAACAAGATCACAGATTTTTCACAGTGTATTATTATTTGTTGTCGAGATGACCAACATGTTCTTTTGTGAAAAAAGACAAACAAGTGCCACCACAACAAACACACACCAGAGGAGATCAGAATCAAGTGATAGTGTAATAAAGTGAATGTCCACATAATTCACTAACTTCAGATACAGTTATCACGACACATTAATCCTCCAAAAGTTGAGGGAGTATTCCCATGAAAGCCCAGTATTCATGTTGATGCCTATCATCATCACCTGCAGTGGGTGTCAGGCTGTGCTGTCGTACATCTACCGGGACCTCTGATTGCAGGTTGCAACATTTAACAGAGCCATCAAAGTCTGTGCCATTTGGAAACAACCAAAACATGCGAGCATGGAAAGTTCACACTTCTGAATATGACTAAGCAGACACTGTCACCATGGACTGACCAACTCCATGAGTCACATCTCTGGTTGAAGATCTTCAGGCACTGAGTATTTCATTTATTTCATAATTTGTGCAGTTATTAATTTTTCAGTGCATGAATAACTATTTCCAGTACACAAGGTTTGTGTTCGGCCGTGAGTCAATTTCTCATTCCTTTTTTTATTAACTTTTTACCAACATTTCGTTGTATTACTAAAGCTTATTTCTGCATGTAATCTCAACAGAATTTAATTTATTTCTGATTGAAGACATGCAGCAACCCTTAGTAGCACCTCTGGCTGAATGGTTTCTGTTCCTGACAACAACCCTTTTCGATTTGCAAAAGCAAGGATCAAGGCTGTGTGGTCATAAAATGCCAGTGTGGAATGTTTTTTATTCAAAGAATGTGAGGGACTGAAAATGGAAGTGTGGAAGTGGAGCATGTTTCAAGGTTACGCTGCTGGAGGGAGCACAGCCTTGGCCATGTACTCACAGTACTAAGCTTTTTAAATGGAGTCGGTGTGAGAGACTCACTTGCCAGAAGAAAAGCTACTAGTTCTTCATAAAGTTGAGAATTTTTCCATTCCACTCCATTATCCGTGCCACTGTGTCAGCAGTCGCCCACTGGTGTGAGGATCAGAGTGGAGTCATTGCCATGCATTGTAGCCGCTGATGCGCTGGGAGCATTTATGGAACAATTCAGATGTAATGTCAGCCCTCTCTTCCCACTTCTTAATGTTCACACAACACTTTGGAATGAAAGCAGATTGTATGCAGTTGATAGTAAAAAGTTTTGGGTTTTATCAAGCACTAAAATTGTGTTTATTGAAATTGAGGCATTTCAGTCCATGTTTCTTCATTAGTTGCACACATGGTTGCTCACCATCAAAACATTGTTGGAATTAGCTTCAAACAACGTTTAAGAAAGTGGTGGGAATTTTTTACCACATTTACAGCAATATTTACAAATAAATGTCTCAGTAAATATAATGTCACAGTTAAATCTAAATATTAAATGTTAAATCTAAATGTAAAATGTTTAATCTAAATGTTAAATGTTAAACCTAAATGTTTAATCTAAATATAAATGTTAAATGTTAAATCTGAATGTTTAATGTTAAATCTGAATGTTAAATGTTAAATCTAAATCTAAATGTTAAATGTTAAATTTAAATGTTAAATGTTAAACCTAAATCTAAATGTTAAACCTAAATGTTAAATCTAAATCTAAATGTTAAATGTTAAATCAAAATGTGCTTGGTGAAACTAAATATTTAGATAATATGCAAATACACACTGCTGGTCAACCAAAATAAAAGCCCAGGTGGTCAGACTGTGTTTATAGCATCAAATAATCGGAGAAAATGAACCCTTGAGCATACATCATTATGATAAGAACTACCTAAAATGACAGACACCATGTTTGGGGAATTTTTTTTTATGTGTACTTTGACTCTTTAGTGTCCCATCTGCTAACATGGAGGGTGCGGAATTTATGGGTACGCTCCACTGTCGGTCACTCTCCATGCTCTCCCTGGTTGCGAATGGCCTTATCTGGAGCCAGTGTTTGGTTTGTCCATTCTAGGCTACTATAGAAACATGGTGGTGCAACTTGGTGATCTTCATAAATTAAGACCAGCTCCCTATGTAGATATGAATAGCTCATTTTAAGGTAGGGAGAACACAACAATACTAAATATATACTAGGGTTGGGAACGATTAACCGATATGACCGGATATCCGGTTTGACAAGCGAGAGATATGGCTATGTCGGTAGCAGCCTCCTCAATCGATACGAATCAGCCATGAATCCTTAGATGAATCGATTGTAGAGTCATGGATTCGGGTATCGCGAGACTAGCAATCAGTTGACTGACTTTAACAGTTTGCATCTC
>NC_065527.1:9110204-9152605 GCF_006386435.1 Epinephelus moara
AATGTCACTTTTATAGAATTGGCTTCTTTATTTTATAATGTATGATTAATGTCTACATCAACAAATGTTAACCATAGAATCGTATCGAATCGTATCGTTCCTACACTGTATCAAATCGTATCGAATCGTTCTGTATTAAAAATATATCGTTTTTGAATCGTATCATAACCCGTGTATCTAGATACGTATCAAATCTTTTTATGTGTTATGTATCTACATGTTATGCAATTCCAGCGCAATCGCTTTGATCTGCGTGAGCCTTCGGTCAGCTTCTGTCGCCCTAATTTTTATGCAGTGTTTTGAATTAGTGTTAAACCTGACGAAGCCTGTCGGTGAGTGAAATAACTCCACTGGCAGTTCAGCTCAGTGCACAAGAGGAAAAACGGAAATGAGGAAAGTAAACAAACAGCTAAAGTCAAGAGGGCGTGAGAACGAAACAAACTTGTTATATTAGGAAAGATTATTTTATTAGCCACTGAGCTCTTTAACAGTAAACACTTCGTAGTTGTTTGTGTTATTGTTTGCCAGCACATGGTTAATATCATTTGTTCTTTTAACATCGACTTGAGTTGTTACTGTGTAAACTGGCTAATCAGTGTCTTGAATCTGTCCTGATTTCCCTTTTTAAATGATGATTACAGCCTTCCGCCACCTGCTGGTATGGCAAGGTATTTCCTCTCACGCAGGCACAAAATGTACGTGCTGTTGTCTACTGGTTGAGTCTTTGTGGTGTGTTCAAGGCAATGTGAGGCGACACAAAAGTTGGACTTCATGGCCACTAACGTACAGTCACATAATCAAAGTTACGGAGGATAGGTTTGAGCAAGTAAAGTTTTCACCAGAGGGTCAGTGGGAGGGCCAGCAATTATATCAGGGTGGCCATGGGCCCCCTTGCCACTGAAAACATGGTGACATGATCAAAGGTCTGTTATTATATCCAACTATCCATAGGAAGGAAACAGACTGGTGTTGCACTATATACCAGAGTTTTATGGGAAAAAGTTGCTGGTCCAAAACCAGCAAAGTAAAAAGTCAAGTGAGCTTTTGAGGACAGTGTTCCCATTACGCTGCATTTCAATTTGGTCGGAGCAAAAGTTCTTGTCAAGCTTGAAATATCTTTGGTGGACACTTCTTCCCTAGAGATTTCAAAACTTAAGACACCTGATTAAAAATGTAAGGCTTGTCCTTTTACATTATCTTGACAACTGATGCCTTAAATTTGAGAACCAACATTATAAATCCTGCCTGTTACAGATTTTAGAAGTAATTATCAGCTGTACAAGAACAAAAGCTTCATTAAAATTTGCATTTAGAGGTATGCCAGGAAGTCACAGAATATTCAGAAGGACAAAAAGGCAAAAACTGAACACCCTCAGCAGACAATATTACTAATATAACTAATGTGTCAAAGAGTCACTGAAAGCTGTTCCATTTCAAGCTGTAAGGATGATATGAGAGTGAGAGTGATTCTCTCTGAGTGAAAATCAATCATACCACCTGTCACACTTGACATAAGCTCAAGGACTGGCAAACAAACTGATAAAGCAATGTGTGGCTTTTTTTCCCTACAGTATGTTGCCTTTGGCTGCATGTTGTTTGCGTGTTTTCTGTTAAGATAGAGCTGTAAAAACAAAGTAAATTATTTAATGTAGATATTATTATACAGTCAGTATTGTCCTAATAGACACTATTGGACATCATTTAAAGAAAAATGATATTGAACCAGTTGTGTGGCATCGCAGTGTGTGCAGATGAACAGTGTTTGGCTTCTTCCCCGTGCTGCAGCCACCACCCGGACCTCTGCCACTGGACAGCCAGGGATCTCCGGGGGAAGTCAAACAACGTTCATCTGTGCACAATGTGATGACACACAGCTGGTTGAATATGAGCAAAGTTTCCCTGCTTCCCTTCACTGGTTCCTGTACAGCAGGGTTGGTCTTTGTTTCACTGTTATAATCATTAAAAAGCAAAAGCAGCATGTGTATACATTCAGTAGGCTATATCTTCAGTAGCTAGCTAGCTAACCCTACACTTTTCAGGGTCTGATTTTGGTTTTGGAACAGGGAAGAAACGTTTATCTTTTTCAAACCTCTCCAAGTAACGAGTATCATTAATACACGATGTGCCCCAGGCACAACATTTAGCTCCAAATCCACAAAACCAGCCTGAAAATTAAGGAAATCTGAAACGACTGCATTTCAGTCAATGGATAACAGCTGTGTTGTTGTGCACAGAAATAAAAAGACAGCCTACTAAAAGCATAAAACAATAATTTACTTTAAAATTATTAAAAGAGCATACATTGCAAATGAAAGATAAAAAATTTGCTGAGTGAGTACTTTAAAGAGCTCAATCATAAGCATGAGAGAAGAGGAGTTTTTAACACTCACATTTGGGGCTGGCTTCAGTTCTGTTGGTAGCTTATTCCAACAGTGAAGCAGCATAACAGCTAAATGCTGCTTCACCGTGTTTGGTTTGCACTCTGGGCTCCACTATCTGACCTGAGTCCATAGATCTCAGAGCCCTACTGGGTTTATATTCCATTAACATTTCCTTAATGTATTCTGGACCTAAACCATTAAGTGATTTGTAGACCAGTAGCAGAACACTGAAGTATATTCTATAGCTGAGAGTGTAAAGACTTCAGAGCTGGCTTTGTTCTGGTCAAAACCCGAGCTGCAGCGGTCTGACTGAGCTGCAGCTGTTTAATACTCTTTTGGGAGAGTCCAGTCAGAAGACCATTACAATAGTCAAGTCTAGTGGAGATGAAAGCATGGGTGTTTTGGTGATTGATTTGATGTGACTGCTAAAAGTCAGATCTGAGTCTATCAACACGCAAAGGTTTTGGACTTGGTCTGTGGTTTTTAAAGACAGTGACTCGAGGTATTTACTAAAAGCAATTCTTTTTTCTTTACTGCCAAAGACAATTACCTCAGTTTTGTTGTTATTTAGCTGAAGAAAGTTTTGGCTCATCCAGTAATTTATTTGTTCTAAACAGTGACACAACAACTCTATTGAACTGCAGTCATCTGGGGACAGGTATAGTTGTGTGTCATCTGCATAACTATGATAGTCAACATTAAACTTCTGTAGAATTTGACCCAAGGTAGCATATGTAGGATGAACAAAAGAGATCCAAGAATGGACCCTTGAGGAACCCCATATGTAATAGCCGTTCGACTGGATTCATTCCAATGGTCACAAAATAATAGTTGAATGAAGCAATAAATTCTTCAGTTCATGATGGGGGTGGGAAACATAGAGTAACTCACGATACAATACTATCACAACATTCTGCGATACTAGATACACAACAAGACAATCATTTACAATACATTACAATGATTAATTCTTCCTGTAACTGTTAAGGAACTCAAATACTGGCATACTGTAATAGAATATATAACACAGTTTTCAGTAATGTAATGTAATGTAATGTAATGTAATGTAATGTAATGTAATGTAATTCTTTATCATAAGACTCTGACCTGCTGATAATTACTGAACTGCAGCTTGTGCTGTTTTATACAGAGCAGGCACAACAGACTGATTAAAATGCACACGTGAAGGCACCTTGTAGCAGAGCTCAAGCACTTTGACCGTATGCTTTGATGCAGTATTCTCCACAATGTACAAAGTATGTGAGTGTGTTTGGATATCCACAGTGATTAACACTCTGTAACATTAGTTATTACTTTGGCGTATCTGTAGTGGGAGACTGCCCCGACGCCGTGAAGAGGAGTCTGTTTTTGCCTCTTTTCATTAATCAACACATTCAGGTGATGCTGTCGTAAATGAAATGTTGGCAGCCAGTAACATAATGACAGCTCAATAGGTTGCAGCTGCTGCAGTGGGAGTGGGTTATTTTTAGAAATAAAGTCACTAGAGGGTCTGAGAAGTTGCTAAACTTGGCGGGAAAGTTGCCACTTTGGCAACACTGTAATGTTAAAGGAAGGGAGTGTGCTGGCTTATAACACGAGGCAGAAGAAGAGCATCATTGCGGCATAATAATGGTTTCATCTCTATCTTATATATGGCGTATTCTCCATCAGTTCTTTTCGCACCATTTGTGTTGTAAAAGATGAAGTGGGCACTCTCTGATTTGTTTTCCCCTGCTGTCCGCCTCTGCACTGTCCGTCATTTTCCTCTTCACTGCAAGTTTGTTGACTTCATTCATTCGACCTGTGCCACCATGAGGAGTCATGGAGTAGTGACTCTGGTAAGTCAAATTGGCAGAGGAATCTGTTTAACGCCATTGTATGGATACTATAGCACAAGAGGTCATGTGATAAATTCCAGTATTGACATTTTGTCCTACACCTTGTGCATGCTACTATTTTGATTAAGAAAGCTAAGTTCTCATGCTTGCAGAGCTGTGCCAGCAGTGCCTACATGTACCAGAATGCATTGTGCACAAGCTTCTGACGCCCATGCTAAATATAATTGCAGCAAATGGGATTGAACGCATGTGGTTACATTTTGCTAATAAGCACACATGATTGGATTTAGGCAACAAGAGCACGTGGTTGGGTTTAGGAAAAAAGAACAGTCTTACAATCTTACAGGAAGTGAACACCGGCCTCCTGGGTGAATGTCAGGTTGTTGTACCCATCCAGCACCCCTCCCGCCGGATTTTGCCGCATCGCTTTCGTTATTGTCCTGTTGCGTTTCCCTGACGCTGCTAGGTGCCCTTAAACAATGACGGCGGCCAGCTGCATATCATGCTGATGTGAAAGGTCGGATTTTTCGTTGAAGTCACTGACCAAGTGCCAGTTTTCGACCTCAGAGTGAGACCGGGCTGCAAAGGCACCGCCAGACTTCTGACGACTTCTTTATTAAAACAGGCAGAGTTTGTTTGGCTGCACTGTAAACAGACATCACAGCTGCTCTAAAATTGGTTTTCTGACAAAGTTGCTGCTCAGCAACTCTTTGCTTTACTTGTAGTATCAAACCACACTGGTTGTTACTATAGTAACCGCAGATGTCACCAGTCAACCAGGACTGATATCTCATGGATTATACCTTTTAATTGATGTCTCAAGATGACTATTTTCTCCTCCCACTTAATAAGCCTTTTTCACTGAGGACACCTGCCAACTGAATCACTGTGCAGAGGGAAGTGTGCTGGTTGTTTTGCATTTCAGACACTCTCAGGTCTGAGGACATCTTTAGTCTCAAGACTCCCTGATGCACAGGATGCTTGCTCTGTTGTTTAGTCACACTGTATCACACTGAGAAGGTGACAGTATAATTACAGCTACATGGCACCGAGTGGGCGAATGCTTAGAAAGTTTTTCTTTCCTGTGTCCTGTGTGTCAAAGGATGCGTTTAGCCTGCTCCCGGCTGAAATTAATTGAGCCACTGAAAGATGCTGTGAGCACCATACTGGTGTACTCTGGTCCCTGCTTTGGTGCCGGAAATACTCCTCATCCATCAGTGAACAGCTTTTAGCTCAGCTCAGTCTGTCGAGAGGCTGAAATGAGCCAAAGAATAAATAAAAGACATTTCCAGACATTTCTAAATGCCTGTACAGACGAATTTCAATTATTAAAGACAGAAATAGTGAAAACACAGTGGGAATACTTAATGGTCACCCAGAATAGAATGGTCCAGATTTGCTCAGACTGGTTTCCAAAGGAATATTTTTGCATCTCAGTCTCTTGATTTTCAGTTTCTCAGGAGCAGAATAAAGAATGTCTGTCTCCTAATTTACTAATAATGTATTGCAAATAAGGTTAGGGTACACATGAGCTTTACAAAAGAGCTCTGTGCAAGGAAATGGTCCCTCAGTCACTTACAATGCAAATGAAGATCGAAAGAAAGGTCCTCCAAGCTCAGTACTCTTAAAGCCACAGTGTGTAGGAATTTCTCCCATCTAATGTTGAAATCATATAATGCATTCAAATGGATAGCACACTCTGGCGCCTCACTGGTTCAAACGCGTATTGCAACAATGGTGGCCGCTGTGTACCAAAAAGCTATGATAACATTGATGAAACCATGTCATCCGATACTTCATGGAGTATTCATTCAGGCTCAGACGTAGGACTGTTGAGGTGTAAATCGAAACAAACCAATCACAAGTGGCTCAACCTCACACACCTCATCCCTCTCCTCGCATCACTGCGCCGCTGACAGCTGTTAGCTGCAGGATCATGCATATGCAGCATCACGGGAGACGGAATCTTCGTCGCCAAGAAAGCGCAAAATTGGGAATCAATAAGGCAACGTGACCGGCAAATTCAAAAAACGAGGGTCAACATCGGGGTAGCCTTTCCCAGGTGGAGAGAGCTGCTGAAGGAGAAAGGTAATGCAATCACAGACCAGCGAAGTAGTAGCGAAGCGCCTCTTGCTCCTCTCCTCGGCTTCTCAGTCACGCGGCGCTGGCCTGGCTCTCAATGAAAATGCCAAAGGCGGGGCTGTATGTACCTTGCTGGCAGATGTATTCTCAAGATGGTGGAACGTTATGGAACCCCCAGAGGACTTACACGCACAATGTACAAATAAATCCGAAATTCTCCTTTTACAAGAATGATTCAGATTATTGGTGGAGGTAATAGTACACCAGTGATGACATATTTATGAATGCAGAAATCAATTTTTGCCAAGAAACAACTGAAAATGTTACACAATGTCCCTTTAAGTGTTATTTAAAATTGGAGATCTGCTCTGAGAGCTTGAGGTTAAAAATTTTTCACCCTGCTTCCTTTTATTCTGACACAACTTTAAGTCTCAGGAAACATGTTCATATGTAGCTACTTTTTCTTTTTAACCAAAAATAATGGGGTCCACTGGGGGGGAGGCTGCCTGAATTACGTGTTCCTGCCACATTTCTGAGTAGTAATAGTAATAGATAGCAATACATTTTATTTATAGGCGCCTTTCATGACACTCAAGGTCACCTTACAGGCAAAGGTAGAGAAAATAACAGCAGTCAACAAGATAACATGAATAAAAAAGTCAACAAGATGAGGTATACAGAAACACAAAAATATAAATAATAAAATAATAATAATATAACAATAAATAAATGTCCAGCAAAACAAGTTTACAGTGGATACAATTCCATGTAAACAGTGGATGTGTGTTTTATATAAACCTTTAGTGCAGTAGGAGAGCATTAATGGTAGCCTTGCAAAGTCAGACTACAACTACCCAAAATTCTGGGAAACTTCCACTGAGAAGTGATATTGAAGTTTTTGTTGAACAAATTAGCTTTAAAATAATTTTGTGAAGTTGTTTTTCATGTTATTTAATGAAGTAATAAAGCAGAATAATAAGAGTTAGAGTCAATCTTATTTCAGCGGAAAGGTCAGAGCTCCATGTGTTCAAGGACACAGTGAAACAAACCTTGCACGCAAGACCCCAGCAGCATACTCCCTGAACAGCAGGATACATGTCTATACATGGTAATGATACATTTTGCTCCTACAATGCTAAAAGGCTTTGTAGATCTGAGGGGAATTGCAGAATACATGATAATTCTCTGAATCCTTGTTACTGAGTGACCCCTCTCACATCACACGTCATTGCTTCATTGTTAATGTGAAGGCATTTTATTAGTACATGTGAGGCTGCTGTTGATGTGAGGAGAGCTCAACCTTCAGGTCCGACTCCACCAACAGATGCTGTCTTGTTTTCATCTACATCATGGGATAAGAAAGCCACATCACGCATGCATGATTTTGGGAACACACAGCACCTCAGTGGATGTGCTGTCGGACACTGTTGGATAACTGGATAACCACAAGCGGCCGAAACCTGCCTGTGAAGCCGTTAGCTGCATAGTGTTTGATTTTAGTTTTTGTTGGAGGCTCAGATTCAGTCCTGTCAGGTTGTGTTAAGGGCTGAGATGGATCAGCAGTTGTCAGATCTTTCCATCACTGTTCTGACAGTCACCATATTTCTCACAGAACCGAGCACTGTGTTTGATGCATTTCATATTTATTGCTTTTTTCGTTTTGATGTTTGAAAATGCAACATAAAACATAGTGTGAATGTCATAAATGTTTTAATGTGGTGAGCTGTTATTAATAATGCACAATGAACGAACAATGAGACTTGCAGCACCCTTGGCCCATCCTTAAGGCACCCTAGGCTGCCATGGCACCCACTCTGGGAGCGACTGATCGGATATTATCCAACCAAATTGAAATAAAGCAGCCATACTAAGCTACTTTATATACTTCGGCTGCTGTCCACTCAGTGTGTGATCAGCTGTAATAAACACAACCCCTTGAATTAGTCTGGGCCCATTATCTGTTGTACTATTGAGGCTGTAAATCAGTGTACGCAGCTACATCTTCCTGTCTAATCTCTGCTCGGACAGATAACACACACATATCACTTAGTCAAGATTCAGATGAACAGATCTTCATGGGAGAGCAGAAGCAGTTACACCGGGCTTTTATCTAAATTTCACACCTTTGTTGGTGCCTTGTGGGATAGAGGATCGAATCTGACCTTTGCATTGATCTCATCCTGCTTCTTGCTCTAATCCATCGTGTGAATGCACTGCGCCTGCGGGAATTGAGCAATTATCATTGAAATGGCGAGCAGGTCTCCGTGCTGTCACAGGTCTGAATGTGTTAACTCGGCTGAAATATAGAACACAAGCGATCAATAGGGGATATGCTGCTTTGCATCATGTATTAGCTTTTACTCCAAATGAAAAAGAAAGAAATAAACTTTGATGAAACATGAAGGTTATACTTATTCTGCCTGTCGTCTAAATAAATGCTGGCATTGTACGTCTCTGGAAACCATGGATACGTTGCATAAGTACGTTATGATGTCGCAGATACGATCAAACTTTACATTTCAACATCAAATCCACGTGGTTATGGGTGGGTAAAGATCAGGTTTTGGGTTAAAATACATAGTTTTGATGCCACACTAGAAACACAGTGATGTCTCTGTAAAAAACGCCTTTAGTGCCACTATCGTCGGTGATGCTGAAAGCCGCTGGAAACATAGCATGTATGCATGTATTTGAACAATGCATAGTAATAAAAACAACCCTGTGCAAGTTAAAATAAAATTGGACACACATTATAATATTCAATGTATCTTTAAACATAAACCTGTACATTTGAATCAGTAGAACTCGGTGACATCGTCACAGGCTAATAGCACACAGTGGGGATTGCGGAACATTGCATTCAGCTAGGTAATTGTTAGTCTAAGAGCATGACAAACTGTGTTTCATTGTACATTTAAAATAAATATCTGCCTGCTGCGGCATATAAATTGAGTGCTGCAGATATAGGTAGAGACACATGTCAGATTCTAACTGTCTTGGAGGGGCTTCTCTTTAAAATGCTAAGTAGCAAAGCAGTGAAAGATGCATGTGAGTGACAGTCAAGCCAGCTCGTAATGAGTGGTGGCATAAAGTGGCCAAGATTGGCTGTAGAGGAGCCCCATGGTTTTGCTTAGCGGTAGTGGCTGTAGCAGCAAATCATCTGAGTGTGTCAAAGTGAGCAAGGGTATGTTTTTCAGAGCTGACAGCAGGCACTGTGCTCCTCAAACAGCAGACGGTCCCAGTTTATTCTCTCGTCACATTTTCATGTACTCAGGTTTAATATTTCAATCAAATCTTCCCATCTCAATAGAGCTTTGCATCGTCTTAGAGTAACAAGCTGCATGCTCATGAACTCAATCATCATTTGTAAAAAGAAAAATGCGATTTCGTCTTTCAGCCTACTCCCGCTCCAAGGGCTTCAAAATATGCTGCTTGGGCAACATCACTCTAATGACGCTAGCAGCACCATTTAGACTCTGTATGAGACGCACTGGGCTTTAAACCAACCCATCAGTGTCACTATGAGACATTCAGAGCAACGGACATAGATTTAAGGGTGCAAAAGTCTGCTTAAGGTCGGGGGAGGCGAGGTGGTTGGGTCAAACAAGCACAGGACTTTGACCCAGGAGACCGGTGCTCATGTCCCATGTGAAACTAAGGCCCCGTTTCCACCAAACACCTTCGGTATGGTACCTTTGGAACCAAAAGTAATCCTTCAGACTTGGTACCTTGTACCTAGCGTTTCCACTGCAAACAGTACCCTTAAATGTGGTTGTTGTCACTCACTGCTCCGTCCAGCACTCACTGTATTTCCTCATTACTGGTGACACAGATTGTAGTCTGCACCTTGTTTATCGTCCACAGAACGAGGCTGCACGCCGACATTTTCAGAACAAAACAAAACAGGCTGCAGTGAGAGTCTCTTTCTATGGGATATTTCAAAATAGCAGATTTGTGCATTTAGTCCTTCTCAGGCAAGATCGGAGCCCACGCTCCACAACACTTTTTTCTCCAAGTGAGGATTGGGATATATACTGTCCCGGTCAAAATTAAGATATATAAATGCTCGAAGATCGAAAAGTGCATGTCATATAAAAACTAATTGAAGGGTCAGAGTTGTCACAGTGAACATTTAAGGTGTGTTGATGGATGCACATCGTCAACTCATGCATTGAGAAACATTACAAGTTAACATTCCACCTTAAAAGTTGCGGTCAGTCGGCCCAGTGAATTAAGTTAGAATTTTTGCAGCAAAACATCCTTTCACTTTTATATTTACAGTAATGAGTGGTTACATGAGCCTCAAAATGAGCCACAACTCAGCACTGAGCAGAGCGTCCCTCCTCTATTGACCAATCAGACTGCAGTGTTCACAGCTCCACCTTTTAGTACCAGATCTGTGTGCTAGGTACCCCAACAGAGGGGGGACGAAAAATGGGGACGGAACGGAGCAGTTTCATTGGTACCATCCACAACTTTTAGCAGTGGAAAGGGAAAAAAAAGAGTACCAAACTGAAGGGAACTGCACTGTACTACTCGGTGGAAACGGGGCTTAAAGGTCAAGGTGGAGTTATTTTGTCATGTCAGTTGTTAGTCATGTGAGTCTATTCAACCACAGTCTTTCCCTAACCCTAATGAAGTAGTGAGTCAACTCATGTGACCCAACTGGCAACCTGTTCTATGTCAAGATCCACTGACTCCCTGCGCCAAGATACAATGCAAAAGGCAGCCCCCAGTGTCATTATAGTGATGCTTCTGCCCTCGTCAGAATGTGTATAGGGATGAGATCACGTTGCTTCTTTAAAGGTTACGTAGTGTCATTGTGGAATTTTCTTGTTCTATTAAAAAATATGAATTGCAATTAAAGTAAGTATTGTCCTCACGTACAGTTATGACGGCACTTGTCGGAGGAGTTCTAAGCTCCTCGGAGCTGACAGCAGGCACTGTGCTCCTCAAACAGCAGACGGTCCCGGTTTATTCTCTCGTCACATTTTCATTCACTCAGGTTTAATATTTCAATCAAATCTTCCCATCTCAATAGAGCTTTGTATCGTCTTAGAGTAACAAGCTGCTGTTTGACATGCTGCCCGTCAACTTGACTGAAAGCCATCACGAACGCTTTTGCCAGTCAATTTTTGCCATCGATGAGTGGGCGCTGCTCATGTCTGGAGTCTGTGGCCCCCCTGTGTTCCTCATAAATCAAATAGATTGAAAGAAAAGCCATCCCTCCACTGATGATAATCAGCTTCTTCAAAGTACTCCCAGAATAATGCCACAGTGAGTCCCACTGTGCAGATAAAATGTTTTTTTCTGGTCACCACTTGAGAGTTTTTTTCTGAGTATGCCAATGATGACAATGCAGTGACGGACATGTCTATTTATGTGATTGCTTATGTAAGATCCTTCAGACTTCAGTACACTTTCTCCAGGAGCAGTTATTACATGATCCGGCACATGTTTCACTTATTCATATTCTGTAATATTTCTGTGGCAGGTGCTCGTGATCGGTTACTCCCATGGCATTTGTCAAACTATAGAGGGATCAGAAAGCTTCCTGGTGTCTATGAGTTAATTAGTCTCCATGGGTTTTCGGTGGCTGCTCAGATACCAGGGCGAGCCTCTTTGATGGGCTCAGATCCTACTGAGACCTGACCTTTGACTCTACTTCAGTCTACATTAGGTGGTACAATTATTCTTCAAAGCATGCTGTTTTATCTTTCATTGTCCATTGATGAAGCTAGTGAAGTTTTCCATTGTGATGTTTTATGCCAGTTAAACTTCCAGGTATATTAGCAGTCAGACTAAAAAATAAAAAGTGCAAAAGTGTGAAATGATGAGGCTACACAGAGAATACATAACATTTCACCATGTGGGGCTAACAATGAAAAGCCTGTCTTGTCCTGGTACATTAGAGGAAAGGTCATGGGATCATTAAACAGGGTTCATCCTCTGGGGATCATGAGCGTGCTTAGCGAATTTCATGACAGTCTCTCATTAGAGAAGCTGACATTGTGGTCTGAAGATGGTGCCAAGGGAAAAATCAGGTAGCATCAAATGTGACAAGTTATTTTCTAAGAGTCTGCTAACAAGTCCCTCAAACTAATTTAGAGCATAAAGAGGGAGCATTTATTTTGCCACTGGGACATAGCTGTTAGTTAGCCAAGGATAAAGCTAATGAAGCAAAAGCTTAGAAAGAGAGGCATCAGGCACCTACTTCCCCTCATCTACCTCACCTGTTCTGGGTAGAGAGAAAGCCACCCCCTCCCAGGTGGGGCCCTCTAATGGTGGGCTCAGCCAACATCTGAAACAGCTTAAGTGTCAGTGTTATGTTCAGTCTATGCTCAGGACAGGCTATGGTATGTTGTGATTATATCGTGGCTAAGGGGCATTGTCAAGCCTGATGCAAAGGGTTTTTGTCCTAGTTTGTTCACTTCATATCTCGTCGTCTTTTATATGCACTTCTCAATTCACTCCTAAATTTAGCTGAGGCCACCACCACAGACACTGACGTTAACCTTAAATATATCCATACTAGAGCAGCTGTTAGCCTGCTGGTTAGCGAGCTAGCTAATTAGTTTGTTACCAGTTTCTATGGTTATGAGGCTTTGCAGATTGATACAGCATTGAGTAAAGGAATTAGATGTCATTGCCAATATATACGGTTATTGTATTGGCTAACAACCAATCAGATTGCTTGATTTGATTGGTTTTTATAATAAAACACATTATAAAGTTGACACTAACTAGCCAGGCTTCAACAGTCTGACTTAGACAAATTAAGTGGGTGCCTTTGTACTGCAAAAAAAAAAAAAAAAATCCTCAGCTTGCATTTACACTATAAATGTCAATATGATATACCAGTGAACTAAAATATTGATCTAACTCCAATTAAAACACAATACTGTAAGCACACAGTACATCATTCTCGAATGGTGAAATTTCTGTTAATACCCTTTTTGTAACTTCATATCAATACACATCAAGTTAAGAACTGAGGGGAGATGACAATCTAACTTTCTTACTTTCTTTCTTCTTTCAGTTAATTCCTAACCCAAACCATGCAGCCCTATGATGCAACCCTTCATGATATGCTCAAGAAAGAAAGAGATGCTGTGGGACACATGTCCAAGAGGAGTTAAAATGATACTGTGCAAGTAAACCAATACCTTATATGACATTGCTGGTTGAAACCACTATTACAACTAAATCAGTTGCAGTTAGTGTTTTCAGACTAACAAAGATGTCTACCACGGTGAAAAATAAAGTGATGACATGACTGTATCTCTTATGTGATGTGCTCTCTGTCTGTTCTTTTGTGAACTGCCTGAATAATCGTTAACTTCTCAGATAAAATAGACATACATGTATAATTTGGCTCAGTTAATCCATTTCTATAGGCTCCTTTATTTTTGCACTGTACCTTGCTTAGTAAAATAGCTTGATTGGTTTTTGAGAAATTAATAAGAACTAGTCCATACCCATTGAGTACAGCATACCATACCATGACTTAGTCATACCAAAAATTAGAAAAAAACAACTACATTGGTCCACAGGGGGAGCCACAGCGATCGGTCGCATTTTAGCCATTTTTAAGCATTTTTCTGTTGTTATAGCGCCACCCAGTAGCCACCCAGTAGAGTTAAATTTCTCCAGTCACCTTGAGGCGTCCTGTTCTACATATCTACCGAGTTTAGTAAAAATCAATATGGCGGTTAGGCCTAGATAAGAAATGAGCTCTCTAGCGCCCCCATTTTGTTTGATGGGGTCAATAATGGAAGGGTCCCCTCAGATTATGTGTGGTCATATGCCTACAAAGTTGCGTGGTGATCGGTGAAACCCTTGAGATGTTATACACCTTTATGTGATGAGCCACGCCCTCCGCAATATTCATTGCCTTATAGAAGCTCAGTTTTAGTAAGTTTTCCAACTTTTGCCAAGAGGGAACTTTAGATATTGGTCCCTAGATTATGTTCACCGAGTTTCATGCAGATCGGTCAAACTTCCTAGGAAGAGATCGATTTGAAGTGTTTTTCAAAAAAATTCAAAATGGCGGAAAATCTATATAACCGGAAGTTATGGGTTCTTGAGGCAAATTTGTTCCTCATGAGGAGAGGCATCTCTGTGCAAAGTTTCATGTCTCTACGACATACGGGGCATGAGATATGCCCATTCAAAGTTTGCAATTTCAATCGGTTGCTATAGCGCCCCCCTTTGGCCAATTGATGTAATATTGCTTCATTTGCATCCTCCCATGACCCTCTACCACTGTGCCAAATTTCACATGGATTGACCAAGTCAGTGAGGAGAAAAACGTGGAACAGACACACAGACAGAGTTTCCATCATTATATAGTAGTAAGATATAGTAAGATAGTAAGATTAAGTGAATTCTTAACAGAACATTTTGTTATTCAGTCTATTGTCCTGTTATTGGAGGACATATGCTGTGAGTGTCTGTAAACTTTGCATTCTCACTGTTTCCCCCTGTTCACATTATGTCTGCAAGTTTTCAACAGCGAAGTCAACGGATCAACCATTTCCAAGAGTTCATCTGTGAGAATGACCCATGGTTTTCTGTTGAGGGTGGTGTGCTCATTGCAGATTCAAGGACAGAACTTGTGAATAAGTCTGGTATTTCTCATCAGACGGTAAATGACGCTGGCTTTTACAAAGTTGTTGTCAAAAGCAAATGTTATAAATTAGAGATGTTTGCTCTTACAAATAAATGAGAAGTGATAGAAAGAGGTTTAGAAATCTATCAACACAGAGCATGAAACCCTTTTCAACTCTGAATTTTATGCAAGGGTCAAATGGAGACAAATAACAAAATAATTTGTTTACTGGCTTTTGAGGCAGTGGACTCTGTCTCCATTAAAGTCTGCAGTGTCCACTGGAAACTTACATTTCTTTAAAATGACTTTAAATTCCTTTGAAAGACAGAACACACACACACACCAGGCTGTTCTCACAAACTGTACAAACTTTTTCTTATGAAAAGTAATGCACCCAAAGTCGTAGACATTCCACAAAATCATGAGCTAGTAATTCATGCACAACCCACATATTTTTGGATGGCTGCGATCACGTGACCAATGCGCTGTCCTGAATGGTCTTGTAAGGAAACACATTCTTACTCTGATCTCGTCACATACTGCTGCTTGTTCATGAACTTTCCACGTTGACATATAATGTGCAAGGTAGCCTGGATGCGTCTGTTGTTGGCATTCTCGGACACCGCCCTACTTAGACTTTTCGCCCCATAAGCTTTTGTTGTTTTCCCGCCGCAGTCACCCATTCATACACTGGTGGACCAAAGTGACCATACAAGATGCCACCTTATAGTTAAACCCAGTTAGACTGGGGGCACTGTGGGGTTCAGTATCTTGCCCAAGGATACTTTGAACCAGGGATCAAACTGTCAATCTTCCAATTAATGGCTGACCTCCTCTACTTCCTGAGCTCGAGCCACCTTGGCAGGTGTGGCCCTTACTGACTACTACTGCTGGCCTTACTAACTGATATTCATCAATGGCCATATAGTTTTGCTTTAAGTGAAAATTTGAAAGGAAAACTAAATAAACTTTGTGTTTTGGCCAAGTCCATTCATTATTATACTTTCTCTACAGCCCACAGTTGCAGCTCTTCGTGGGGATCCCGAGGAGTTCCCTAATGACTGAGATAAATATAATCCCTCCTGTGTTTGGGTCTGCTCCCAGGTCCCCTCCCAGTCGCATGCCCAGAATAGCTGCTGGCCTCCCTAACCACCTCTACTGGCGCCTTTCAACAAGTAGGAGCAAAGGTGCCACTCAAACTCTGTCCTGATGCAAGGTGAAGTGAGCCCAGACGACCTGAGAGGGATTAGGATAAGGACAGATTTATAATAACAACTAAATATCAGATGGCAAGATGGTGCCTGTTAATAGCGTCCACCAAGAATGAGTCCTAAAACCTGGAAATGAGTTGGCATTTTATCACTCCTGGTTCCCTTGTCTCAAAATCAATGGGTTTTCTGAATGGGGTTTTGATTAGATGCCTGTAATAAGATCTGTGGTAGACATAAGCGTAAGAGACTTTCATGTTTTGTTCTACAACATAAAATAGGTCAGTAAATACCCTGAACTCTCCTGAACTACGAAACTTTTTAAACTATCTTAACGATGGTGGTTGCTAACAAGTGGCTAAATGAGACTAAAGAACCTTGTCGTGCTGAGCCGTGCCGAACACGGCTTGCAACCGTAGTGTAGTTCCTTTATAGCCTAACATTTGCTTTGTACTTCTGGTGATTCAGAAGTTTCAATAATCATATAAGTGGTGTTCATTAGTGGAGATTATCTTGCTGAAGAAAATGTGTAAGTATCATAAATGTTTGTTTGCCACAGAGCTTATATTCAACAATAATGCAAAATTCAATGGGAAAAACCCAAAAGGCTTTTTTACCTCCTCATTGGCCTACAGAAAAACGTCATCCCTGGTGGACTCTATTCCAATGGACCTGCTCGCCTGTTGCATATGCCAAAAAAGCTTCTAGCTTTCAGGTTTACTTCTACGATATGCGGAGCACTGAGTATGCGCAGGATTGTTTCTCCAGCTGGCTCCGCCCTCGAGTGTCCGCGCAGCTCCTAGACTTCATATAGTGGATTTTTAAATCACTTTTCTTGGCTCAAGGACAGTATTTACTAATACAAAACTACCATGGCCCCAAAACTCATAATATAAAGAGTCATAAGTGACCTTGTTTGCAGTTTGAGGTGTCCTGTCAACAATTTTACAGGTCTCTGTTTTACAATGGTGGCCTATGGAGAAAGTGCTTTTTGGGCCATAGGGGATTTTTTGCTGCAATACCATGAGTGGCCACTAGGAAAATTGGCTGCAAGGCTGAGCAGTGTTCCTGGGGGCCTGGATGGGAACTATGCTACCACTGTTATATATACAACCACAGTACAGTTCATCTAATCATGAATCCATACTATGAATTTACTAAAGCATTGTAGGAATCATATGAAAATTATTAGGGGGTGAGAGGGGGTCAGAGGAGGGGTAAGGTTTGGTATTTTACTTTTGCTGTAGAGTGGTCTTTTTGGAAGAGCTGGGGAGGGTTTCTTAACTTTTTCTCATCACAGATTAATTATTCTGTTTTGTAAATTGATTGCTTACAAACAGTTTAAAAGATCAAATAGTTGCATCACAAAGATTGCTCATATTTTAATGTTTGGTAAAGTCAAGGGGAGTGTTCAAATCAGTTCTTGTTTTCATGAAAGAAAATTTGCGACTCAGCCCCCCTCCCCACATCAAGTTTTAGTCAGATCCTTAATGTTAAATGTGGCTTCAATGTGTCCATTTGATGGTTTGTTTTTCTTAAATATCAGTAGACTGATCCAAACACCACTAAAATGGTCCTAACACATTAAAGGAACATGATAGTGTATCATTACAAAGACTGCGGTGTCCCTTCACTGCTGCTACCAAGCTAACAGATTGTCCTTAGATGTCCTTTGTGTGATGTTCGCTGTGTGACAACATGATCTCTTGAAGATCCTCTGGGTGATAATTTGTTATGAAACTCTCCATACTCATTCTAAGCGCTGACCAATGAATGGTGTGAGTGAGTAAGAGATGTGTGGTAACACAAAACCAGAGCCATCGTTCTAACTGGAAGAAGATATAAGCCAAAGCTAACACGTTATGTCACATCACTGTGTGGCTCCGAAGCATGAGAGTGGTGTGATGTGGTGTGTGTGAGTATGTGAGCTGGTACTGAGTGTGTCGCTGCCGGGGCCCTTTGCTGCAGCGCATTGCTGCGGTAAGCTGGCGGAAACATGCCCAGATGAAATGTCACGCCTTTTCAAGAAAGTGTCACTCAGAGGACTGACTCTATTCTCTCCGCTGCCTCTTCACATTAGGCTCCGTATTAATGACCCTCCCCACCGTACTGCACAATCTCAGTGCGTGTGACAAACACAAACACGTCACAGCTCCTCTTTGTCTTTCACTTCAGTGATTAGGGGCCATAAATCTATACCGATGAGACTTCAAGTTTTATTGGCTTTCAAATGTTGTCCAATCTAATGTTTGGATGGATTGATTTGTCACTTAGTCAGTGTTATACCTTTATAAAAAATATCTGACTGAGGCCTGTGGTCTGACGTCAGCAGAAGTGGTTGCTGACTCAGAGGTGCTGGTAAGGCTGGTCGTGATCATAGACTATATAAAATAATGGATGTAGCCGTTGTGACATCACTCATTGGTTTATGGGCTCCCATTTTGAGGCCTGGAGTTTGGTAGCACTAGCTTGGTAGCTTGGTTAGCACAGTGTATTTACAGCTATGGTTAACTGTGATAAATCAAATATTAATGCTATTTTTCACCAGAACGAAACACCTTAAGTTTCCTCCTTGAGTATGACACTTAACACTTCATTTTTCACTTTTAACACTTTTCATTTTTTAACATGCAGCAAAGGGTCACAGGCTGGACTCGAACCCAGGCCGCTGCGGCAACAGCCTTGCATATAGGGCGCCTGCTCTACCACTAAGCCACCGACACCCCGACCTTGACTTTTACAGACAACCAAAATGTTGCTATTAACTTTCATGAACCAGCGTCGGTGTAAAAACAATGTCACACATGAACAAGATTAATTTCTCTGCAGTGGCAGTAAACACAACACCCAGGTCTGCCAGTAATGTGCTATGTTCAGAATCAGAATCAGAAATACTTTATTGATCCCAGAGGGGAAATTATTTATGTTACAGGTGCTCCTTGCAAGAGAGGAAAGATACGTGAAAATATAAGAAATTTAAACAATAGTATTTACAAATATATAGTTAAATAAACAGGAATTATTCAGAGCTGAACAAGATATTTCGGGCTCATATACAGTAATGTTAACCACTATAAACAGCAGGGCTATAATCATGCGCTGTGAAAGACTCTCCATTAGACCCCATCTTTCCTGAAGAAACATGCAGAGTCAGAACAACCACCACATAGTGAATGGGGCTTTGAGAGGAATCAGGAAAAGCCAACACATATCTCAAAAGCAGAACAAAGGGTTATGACAATCAATCATAGACCCCAAATTCTACAAAACATGGAAGAACATCTTGGATTTCAGAATAACACTCATATCAAAATCCTCATTAAGGCCCCTAGGCTGAAGTGCATCCAACGTGTCAGTCCAGAACAGCTCCCTTTGGCACATCTTTCTTTCCATATCTCCCCCTCTTGGCAATTCAATGTGCTCAATGCCCTGGAATCATAGAGAGGGGGTAGGGTGTGGAAATTCATTGAAATGAAATCATTGCGTCTGACTGAGCTCTTAACATGCATGTTTTACCCATACAAATCTTATCACATGAGTAATGACATGGTTGATAAATGACATTCTCTGTCCTGCATGTGATTAAACCCTTAACAGGAAAGCTTTTGCCTGATCTTGGATGTCTGAAAATTTTGTTTACAGATTTCTAAAAGATCAGGGCGGTCAACAAAAGCATTAGTATTTGAGGTATTATGAATATCCACAGCAGATTTTAAGATACCTTACCATGGACCAAGGTTTGGTCACATGGACATTTTGAACACCAACTGGTTGTGGTGCTGGACAAAAGGTAAGTGCTGGAATGACAAGCCAAAGTTGATTTATCATCACAATCAATCAAATATTACAACTGATATGAGGCACAAGTACGATGAGCTCTGTTCTGAAGGTTTGACAACTTATAGATACAAGCATCACACTCCGCTTCAGAGTGAGCGTGTCTCTGGTGCTCCCATTTAAGCCTCAGATGTACGAACATGTGCCTGGAGGGACGTGTAGGAGACATATTCAGATATGTCAAAATAATAAAATTGTTAGTTTGAAAATATACTTTTTTCATTGAACAGATGCCATCTGTGATAAAAAAAAAATGATCCCAGTCCTTGAGGCGTCAAATATCAAAGCCGAGATGGGAGCTGTAAGAGTCTTTGGCACTTTTCTCACCAGATGCTATTGAAGGCTTAGTGGTAAACACTTTAAAGAAGATTAAAGACCAAGTACATACACACAGCATGTACTTAGAATCCATAAGCAACGTTAAATGGCAAAAGGGCTTGAAATGTGTCATGTTGATTCATTAGAAAGTCACAAATCAATGGCCACATGCAGACATGACAAAGAAAAGGTGTTTTATACCAGCTCTAAACCGAATCCTTCAACAGGGGAGAGGCTTCTTATTGTTTCCATGTTATACCAGCTCTAAACCGAATCCTTCAACAGGGGAGAGGCTTCTTATTGTTTCCATGTGATTATCATGAGGCACAGATATACACCGTGATAAAATACTAAAAATACCTTTGAAGCTGGCTGCAGGCATCATCCACTGTGTCCTATAGAAAAAAACCTGAGTAATTGACTTTGAATAATTGATGCTCTCCCCAGCTCCCAATTCATTTTCATGAAGGCTGAGGGGAATGTTCAGGAGGGAAGACATTAGGATGGTTTTATCACTTTTCAGTCTACGGAAGTAACTCGATGGTGATAATGATGATTTAACTGCAAAATGTATAACATTTCCAAGGGTTTGGTGGAGCAGCTGGAAAAAGGTCAAGTGTAACACACCTTATCATTTTATTTTAAAACCCAGATGACAGGCAGTGGTAATTGTTCTCTAGACCAAAGGAGAGAAAGTAGATTGTAAGAGGAAGGGATGCAGTGGTGCCTCAAAGGTGTGACCAGGGTGGGGCACGGCACCCTAATACAAGATTCCACCTGGAACCCTTTATATAAACAAAGCGTTATACCCAGAACCTGTGAACGTTTTCATCCAGAGCCCCCTATGAGAGTTTCTACAGAAAACCCCTCTATGGTGTAATGGATACACCCAGACCCCTCTCTGGGCGTTCTATCCAGAACATTTCCATCTCCTAAGGGTGCTAACCCATAGTAATTAACTACATTACCCAGATCTCTCTCCCACTAATCATGGTTTTTGTTGAACAGGTTGGCCTGCAGCCAAGGGACCCACTGCCTGTGGCCTTGGGCTTCATGAGGCTCGTAAAGGGTCGGGCTGATATGGTTCAGCTGAACCCACGACAATCATGATTTATTGTCATGTTTTTAGGGGGTGAAGAAAATCCCTACTATTACAGCCTTTACTATTTCAATGGTGCACTGGGGGCGTGGCTGTGGCTCAGAGGTAGATCCACTAATCGGAATTTCAGCCACTCGATCCCCAGCTCCCCTCGTCTGCATGTCGAAGCATCCTTGGGCAAGAAACTGAACCCTAAATTGCTCCCGATGGCTGTTCCATTGGTGTGTGAGTGCGTGTGAATCAGCACATTCTCACTCCGACCTTGTCACATATTGACGTTTTGGTCATGGGCTTTCTACGTCCACATACGATGTGCAAGGTACCCTGGGTGCGTTGTTGAAGCTCTGGGACACTGTGTCAAGTTCTCTTCTTTCAAGATACACTTCTGTTTACATACAGTCTCTTTCAAAGTAAATGTACTACCTCGGTACAACACCGCAAATTGACGTTTTTCTTTTCTTCAACAACAGACACACATGGTTGGATTTAGGCAACAAAAAAAACGTGGTTAGGTTGAGGAAAAAAGAACAGGGGTCTGGCTTTAAAATCTTACGTGACAAAGTCAGTGTTTGTTGGACCCGTCCACTACCCCTCTCGCTCGCCCTACTCGGACTTTCGCTGCCTTAACTTTCATCCTTGTCTCAGAGTGTTTCCCCCGAAAGCCACCGGGCTCCGTTAAACTATAACAGCAACTGGCCGCGTATCATGCCGATGTTAAAGGATGCCTTTTTTCATTGGTTTCTGACACCGCAAGTCACTGCCGAAGCACTAGATTTCGACGCCTTCGGAGTGAGACTGTGCTCTGTGAATGGCTACAGAGTAGCAGGTAGCACTATGTACGGTAACCTTTGCCACTAGTGTGTGAATGGGTGAATGTGTCATGTAGCTTAAAAAGTGCTTTGAGTGGTCAGTAGACAAGAAGCGCGCTATACAAGGGCAATCCATTTTCCATTTAGGATTGGGAACTGAAACTCGGTTTAAATTAGAACAAAATACAAAATGTAGTACTGAGTAACCGTCAAAAAAATACAGGCTTATATGTGTCTGTTACTTGCCACCAAGCACCTCAAATAAACATCATCTAAAGTTTGTATTTGGTCAGAAAAATATCTGTCCGTTTCACTGCATTGTTCCCTGCAATGCACAGGCCCAGCATGGCTTCAGCTAACTTAGCTGCATTACACAGTCCCACAGCTAGAAACAAAAACACATGATTGGTTGACACTTCACCGTGTCATTGGAGCTCTGAAAAAATTGAGGTCATGCTAGTCTGCATCGAGAAGTGTCAGGCATCAGTTTGTAGCTTCATGTCACTGGCTTCAAAAAAGAACTGTTGCCTATTGCTGTGTCGCTCACAAACCAGCATGGCCATTTTCACAGGGGTCCCTTGAACTCTCACATCTAGAATATCTGAATGTAAACAAGCTCTATGGGTACATAGTCTCCCCTTTAGAGACATGCCCAGTAGTATGATGTGTTATTTTAGCCTACTCTGAAAATAGTGTATTTGAATATTTCTGCATACTGGGGTCCCTAAACACTCTTGGAAATGCATAAATTGGGTATGACTGGAAAGCTCATACCCTTGTGGGTGCAATGAAACCAACTGTATTCATGTGTGTTCACAAAAATTCCATAATAGCCATTTCAATGTAGTGAGCAAATGTTTTGAAATTTGACCTCGCAGTATAAAATGACTTATTGTGACCTATAGGGTTGATCACAGCCTCATCAGTCTTGATAACCACAAGCTACCTAGTGCTTTCTGAGGATGTTTGGCTTTCATAGGTGTATCCAAATTGAATTTGGAAGTTAACAGATTCACTTTGGTAATCAGCATATTATATATGGAAGGTGAAAAATTTGGAAGTGTGTCTTTCAAAATGAAAATGTTAAGTAATTTTTTTTTTACTAAAAATCGAGGGCCAGTACACAAAATGTATTTTTCAGGCTTTGCTACTTGTTATAGTCATTCATAACCAGTCTGCTCCCTTTTATCATATATCGTGTTTTTATTTATTGTATTCCATTTGCTATGATGAAGTTTTAGGGCCAGGGGGAAATAATTAAGATTAAAGTAAAAAAAAAAACCTTAAGAAAAAAGTAGTATTTCAAGAAAAGTGTTGTGAGATTTTATTACTCTGTTGTAGTAAACAGTGGAGGCCAGTCTGGAAGTGTAAGAGATTTTAGGATGTCGAAATATAATGAAAAGTTATATGATGTATGGTTACCTCCAGACACCTGAGGATTGGAAACAGATTAAAGCTCAGTGAGCTTTATGACTTTTCTTTTAGCCGTTCCTGCTCTCTGTTGGTGAGTTAGTATCCTAGACCTTGAGACTTTCTCTGGATGAGGCAGAGTTAGGGAAGTGGTTGTGTCCTGCAGTTCTGCTTTTTATCAGAGGTAAGATGTTAACTAGATGCACATTTACAAACCAATCAAGTCTCTTGGAGAACCGAAATGTGTTCAGAAACACTAAGGCGTTAATCTTACCTTGTCTGTGCAAATAAAATATTAATTATTTCTTGTAATATGTTTGTTTTCCTCAAAATCATTAATCCAGTGCTGTTCATAAAACAAAAATAACTTCCGAGCTAGCGACCTACATGCTAAGATGTCTTTTAATGTTTTAAGTATTTTTTTTTCCTTTTCAGGGATTAGGTCTTTTTTATGAGCTTGCTTCTTCCCCAAAACAAGTTCCCTCAACACATTTTGCAAGAGCACTGTTGCTGCTCCCAAGATGATTGTTACTGGTTTAAAGAAATACAAACAACACAGCGTTTTCCTCCCCTTAGTGTGGAAATATGATGGGTTCAGTCAGACCTTTGTGCAGCACTGGCACAGCACGAAATATGCCTGGCAATGCGAGACAAGTTTAATGTGACCGTGACCGACTCTCTGCAGCTCTCACTCTGGATTTCAAATACAGTATTTGATTTACTGTATTTAAAAAGATCCCGCAGGTTGAGGCCGTTTAGTTTTGACATGTCACAATGCAGTCAAGGAAAGCACCACGCAAATGGACCAACTTCAAGACAAAATGTACGGTACTGAAGACTGTGGGATATGTCATAGGCTTGTTGAGGGGGAGGTGGAACACACACACACACACACACAGGTACAGCGCAGCTGTTGAGCTTACATCATTTTTGTTTTTCTGAACAGGGAGGCAGAGTGAGTCACTGTTGACCATATGGACCTGTGATCCTTAAAGTCAACATGGAGTGCATCACAAATAGTATTGGTCTGTGCTACAGCGAAATGGGCCAATTACAACAGATAATTGGAACACTCGATTTATTCAACGTTGGCTTTTCAAAGTGGTGTGAAGAACCTTGAATCAACTCAGGTCTGAGAGCAGGAGGCTGTAAGACTGTCAAAGCCGTCGCATCGCTTCACAAAACTTTCCATCAACTTCTTCCCTGACGTCTCAGATTTATAGTAAAATTCGAGAAGCAAAAAAAAAAAAAAGTGTATATACTGTGATAAATGTATCAAAATCACTGAAACTATACATGCTCTCATTATAACCTGAACTGGATGCATGATTTTACAGTGTGCAATAATAAAAAAATGGAATTTCAACTTGTGATGGATGAGTTAAAACTGAATGGGTTCAAATGGAAGGTTGTTAAAAATATTGTTGCTCAGTGGGTCATATTGTACCCCATATTAATAACAGGCACCTGTTAGCTAAAAAATACCTACAGCAAAGCTTTTTTAGTCCCAGATTTTTATCTCCTAGCTTCCCCTAGGTTCCCTTGAACATACATGTATCAGTAAGTTGGGAAGAACTGCACTTCACAGTGCGAGCTGTCATCTAAATTGCCAACACTGTTTGTGAATCAATACATTAACAGTTTACTGTACAAATCATTAATTTTTACAAGCTATAAAGACAAAAGACAAAAAGACAGCAAATATTAACAGAAAATCTAAAATAATAGTACACCAAGGAATAATAATAAATTCACCTGCACACATGACATGTACAACAGTACAGCAATTTTATTATGAGACGAATCTTAAATTAATTTCATGGGGGACAGAAACTCATTGCTTTAATTGCTGTTACGCATGATTCAATCATTCCTCTCTGTCCTGTCACATTATTGACTGTCGTCAGCAGTGTTTGTTCTCCAACACTCTAATTTCACACTAGTAACACACACTGTTTGCCAATAATAATTGATTCATCAGTGGCTCCCAGCTGTGGATCTGGTCCTCTTAAGATAACTCTGCTGGGCTCCTGCTGGCCCCTATAACTCTGCGTTAAAGGTCTATATGATGCTCGGTTTAATTTCAATGTTTATATGGCTCATACAGTACAATGGAAAATTCTACACAAGACAAGGTGATAAAAGGTACCACTCTAAATGGCTAATAACTTTTCTGTGGAGGCTGTAAAACCTCTAAAATTAAGAAACAAAAAAAATGTGCGCCTTGTGTTGTATTAAAGCTGCATTAATCTATATTTGTATATCAACAGCTGGTCAAATGACTATGTATAATATGAAAGAGTCACTCGAACCAGTGAACTGACAGAAACTTATCACCCAAATCTACAGTTTCTCTCTAAGCCTCTTTCAGCTCATTGTCATAGTTTTAAAATGTGCAACTTTACATTTTTGGTTCAGTGTCACCGCTCCCATCAACCCAAACTTGTTTCCAGCAGGTGCAGGCAAACACAACCTGCCCCACAGCAAACAGCCGCCAGACTCAAACTGTGTGTTCATAACAAACCTGGTAGCTGTCTGCATGCTGATATTTCAGCTCATTCTCATTCTGAAGTCGTCAAATACTGCTGCTTTGTCGGTAATTTTGGCGTAAGGCACTGACACCAACAGCCACCTTTCGCAGCGGTATGACATGCCAGCAGGTGGCGTCAGTTTGTAGTACGGCCAAGTAACCTTTCACAGTGTTATGATACATCGCCGGTCAGCTAGACAGCACTTGTTGACGCAGCATGATACGTGGAAGGGTGTTGGTTCATACCGTGGCTGGACAGCACGCTGGATGGCGTCAGGTTGAAATGCTGCCGGTATTGACGTGATATAAAGAGCAGGAGAGTCCATAAAGGGCAGGTGGGAGGGTGGTGCAGGCCCAAATTTAGTGTTACTTTGGTGTTTCATATGATACCAGTATCGTCACTCTAGCTTTAAAACTGAGTTGCCTACAGCTGGTTTAATGTGCTAGTGTGCCTAACTCCTCATATACCTGATGCTACCTTTTACTTTTCTTAAGGTCAGACATTTGATCCTCTCTGATCCTTTCTTGTTCTCTCTGTCCCCTGGCGTGTCTTGTTTGAACACCTGATTTTTGGTGAGGCATTTTGACCTGGCCACTCAGGCTGCAGGTTGCTTTACATTTTTACATTAGCGGCATGTGTGTTCTGCACATCTGACCCCCACTCTCAAGGGTTACACATGACCTTTTACCCCCCAATACACACACACACGTAATTCTGACCTCCACCCAGGTTCCCTCCACCTCTGCCTCTCAGCACTTCCACTGTTTGTTAACAGTCAACAAGACCTCTGTATTTCCAAATAGATTCCAATTGATTAGCAAGTTAAAGCTATAGGATTATTCCTTGGAGTGAATTCACCTCACATAATGCTGCAAATGAAGCTGCTGTTGAGTATTGATTTTTTCCTCTCATGTTATACGCACTTCTAGACACAAACGTGTTTTATGGTGAAGGAGCGGTTGGTGCAGCTCCCAGCACAGAGCTCATGCTCATCCTTGGGGAAATGTGTCCTTCTCGCCTGCTGGACAGATACTTGGCCAGGTGATACCCTTTATCTGGGTGTGTATCGACCCGCTTGTTCTTTTGCTTTAATTTAAGGGCATTGTTCTTTTAAGCTGTGTGTTTTGTTTCACGTAGAAGGTGCAAGATCACTGGCTGTGACAGCTGTCACTACTTAAGTACAGGTAAGACCACTGGACGTCAGAGCATGACGGTGTTTGATGGCGTTCTGCGTCAAGTCTGATCCTGTTTTTTTTTCAGCTGTCCATCACGAGTCCCTTAATGTTATGTGAGTGCAGTGCAGGGTTTTTTTTTTTGCTTCATACAAGTTGAGTCTTTTTGTTGTAGCTGTGGTCATCATTCCTATTTTTAACAATTTCTAACAATTGTCGACTCCTTACACTCCATTTCCATCTTCAGTCTGACATTGCATGGGGGTGTGGTTGACAGTCAGATGTAATGTTAATCAATAACCATATTAACAAGCTTGCAGCTGATTGCAGTTTGGAAATAGCAATATGGCAGTTAATTTAATGCATTTACTGTTTATGTGAAGTGACGAGGCGCCGTTTGGCTGCTGCTGCACCAAGAAGCCACACTGCTGCTTGTCGGCCACAGTCTATCAACGGGAGGATAGATATGTTGTGAAGGTCTGCTGTTTACAACGGGATAATGGGATGTTTTGGAGGCGCACCGTCCACCAGCATTGGCCGCTCTCAACCCAGCTCAGCACACACACCGCCCGAGCTGCGCTTTGATTCTTTCTATTTTTTCTGACAGGAATTCGGACTTTCTGACTGAAAGTTGTGCACTTCCCAGTGCCAGTTGGGGGCTGGAGCTGGTGGACGGTACAAACTTTCAACACATCCTAAAACTGCATTTCAGACTGTGTACGTGTGGTGCACTGTGGCCAAGAGATGGTAATGTTGAAGAAGAGAGCAAGTAAGAGAGACAGTCTGTAGCCCTTTTTAAATAGGAATTGTGCAAATTTGCAGGAAAGCCCAATCAGTCTTCTTTCAGCATTGGCAGTATTAAAACAAAATCTGGGAGTGCGGCAAAATGCGGCCTGCCTACTTTTGTTTAGGCTATACAGAATGCTCCTTTTTCGGGGCAATGGGGGGCGTGAGTAAGTAACAAAACATGTAGCTCAGCGTGTGACGTAAACAGTGACGTGGGAGGGAAGCCGCGGCTGGTCAGTCCTTCAGCAATTCTCTCGTAAGTCGGCCCGTTCTTCACCGTCTCCGTCATCTGACGGTTAATGGCCTCTTCGTTTGCGAGGACAAGGAGGGCGTGCGATTCCTTGTCTCCCCAGTTGCTCATCTTTACAGTGTCTGTCAGGTTTGCGTTTCCCTCTTGCTACTAGCTGCTCGCTAATTCCTGCTATCAGCTGTTTCCTGTTTATCCACCGCCAGCGGCTCACACGTGCGGCATCATCAACAGCTCCTCCTGTTGCGGAAGGGCGCCTTGGTCTGTTTAAACTAAAAGGGTTCTGCCAATATGTCTACCCTACGAGGCGGAAAATTGGGCACCTCGGATCAACTCGCCAATCCGGCTCTGTGTATCTAAACGCTCGCAGCTTGCCGGCATAACAGCCCAACATTCGCAGAAAATCTGGCAGTGTAAAAGGGGCTTGTGTGTTGTGCTTTTATTGCAGGTGGGATTTGGTGTAATTCAGTGTGTTGACTGCAGCTGTTCACTGCACATAGGCTACAAATGTCATTATGAACATAGAAACACACTTAACAAAGGAGGAGGACACAACTACCCAGAGAACAATAACTGAGACTATCATGCTACAGCGGGGGTAAAATACAAGATAAGCTGACTAGCTAGCTTACAATGATAGTGTTTTATATGTACAACAATGCACCTGCACAAGTTTGGATGACATATGACTTGCACTTGCTACTGTAGTCATACGTCATCTTCCTGTTTTAGCAACAACCATTTGTTTTTTTAACCTTGAGCACTAAATTATATTGTCAAAAAATATTTGGCAAACAGTGTGACTGAACAAAACTGTCAGGACATGACTCAGAAAAATAAGCAAAGTCATAAAAATGCCAAAATACACTGGAGGGGGGCGGGGGGTTAAGGTTGAGGTTGAGGTTGAGGTAAGGGTTACATCTTGTTATCTGATGTATAATAAATCATAAAGTGAATAACTGCTACTTTTGGCTTCATATTTGTTCACTACAGTGTCATGGTGTAGCAGGATTCAGATAACTGTTGCAATTGTCTTGTACTAGTAGTGGGCATGGTTTGTAGGGGCGTGTCGTGCACGCTACAAATGTGTCTGCAGCTACACGTCTCGATGAATCAGTCAAGGTCTGGACCCAGGCAAAGCTTTGAAACTAAACAACGTACTCATGACCACATCATCACAGGTTGCTCATTGACCTTATTCTTTGCCTGGACTGGGACTCCCGCATAGCCTCGTCTTGTAATCTTACTTCCATTTTAGAGATGAAGTGCTATAACTTCCCTTAGTATTGTGTTCTTTAGGCACAATCCCAATACCCCCCCTTGTCCACTACCCCTTAGCCCTTGGCCCTACCCCTAGCCCTTGCCCACTACCCCTTGGCCCTCGAAATGAAGCAACCAGGGGTAGGGTTAAAATCTTGCCCTAGGAATTGGGACACCACTCACTACGTCACCGCGTCGGTTACATTCATGCATACATAACTATTTTAAACAGGAAGCTGCGAGCCATCTAAATTTCCAACTGGCATCTACAATGGAGTCTCCGGTTGAGTTCATCCTACCAATCGCGTTTGCTGTATTCATCATGCTTCCTTTGACGAACGACAGACAGGGGACTTCTGCTAGCTAGCTAGCTAGCTAGCTAACCAGCTAACATTACGAGGCAGCATAGTTATACTAGCTGGTGTGTTATCGTAATGTGAAAAATTCTACAATTTTGCAGAACAGGACAGATGCCAGATAGTGCGAGCTAGCTAGCTAGCTAACAAGCAACCTGACGACGGTAACGTTAGCTATGTATGAACTTTTTTCCCCGTCTCTTGCTTGGTGGTAGCCATGGCGACGTCTACCCCTCGCTGGCAAGTCAGCATCTGAAATCCCTCGCTCCGAAGGGCTAGTTTCATACCCACTACCCCTCGTTATGCCCCCTTACCCCTACACGCAAAAAGGAATTGGGACACCACTATCCCTCTCGGGAACACGCAAATGTAGGTGTAGGGCTAAGGGGGGTATTGGGACTGGCCCTTAGTCTTTAGTTGCCAAAAAGCTTAAAAAACTCTGTTAAGTTTTGATGAAGACTTTCTTTGTGCTCATCCATTTTCAATTCTCTCCCTTCCACTCCCACTGCTTCCTCTAATCAGCTGACTATGGGTGTTCATTCTTTAACTTATCCAATCAAACCTTGCCAAGACCTCTCTCAGCCAATCAGGATGCTACTGCAAAATTTCAAATCTGCTCTCTTCTGCTGCTGTCAGCCATGATTTCAGGCAGAATCTTCGCGCCCTCCTCCACCCCATTCACCTCCAGCCATCGTATCCATATGTGCACGTTAATAAATATTCTTTTCACTATAAAAGTCTCTCTGATTGAAATATTTTCTCAGGCAAGGAACTCTCCCTTTAGATCACCAATATGTGACCAGTTTATCCAAATAACACCTATTTGGATATTTGCATTAATGATTTTGCAGCTGCTGGCTGTGTGAGAGCAGCCGGTCGGCATATAAAACCACATGTCCACAGTGTTTTAATTACTGCTATACTGCGTTCACATGGATTCAGGCAGATGGACAACACCTTCTGAATTGCATTGGAAAAAACACAGTGCAAGGGAATTGCAAAACACGCATGATGATATGTTGCTATGGTGATGAGGTATCATTTTCAGTACAGCTGAATACAGTTTCGGTCGTAAAGCTGATGGCAGTGCTGACAATCCATCCAGGACCCTAAGTGCCAAGTGCCAGGGGGAGGTGATGGAGGTCATGCTTAACAATTACTGAAAGCACCACCTCGCTTATTATCTCCCAATCAATTAGAGCCTGGGCCTCGCACAGCTGATATTAATCACTGATTTAATTAAGAGATTGGACTGGATGTGCTCAGTGATTGTTGGAGGGGAACTTAAATATCATACCATGACATACAGTATATCACAAGTACTAATTAAAAGTCAGTCTACTCTGCACCGAAGCTGATTTATTTCTGAGTTCTGATGAAGTAAAGGAGTACTGATGCAGGTGTTGGACTTTAATAAGACCTCTTAACAAATGCACACAGCTTAAGGAGAAAAAAACACATAGCTTCGCTGTGCTTAAACCACTTTAATCTGCACAGAGGTTGATGAAGAATTCCTCCCACAGTCTAAAGACATGCAAATCATCTGTCTGTGATGTCCCTCTGTGTTCATCCTGATGGACCGGCAGTCTGTCCCCGGTGTCTCACTGCTTTCCATCTCAAGCTCACTGGTAGAGATAAGACACCTGCTGCCCTTAAAACCTTTTTAAAACAAAGAATACGTAACATTACTGGTTTGATTATCCGATGGCTTTCAGACATTCAGACACCCTGTTGATTTCTGTTATATAACTGTTTGTTTAAGCTTTACTGAGACATGATAATCACCCAATACTTGGCACTTAATGCACAAGAGGGAACGTAGCATTGCTGGATAACAGTGATTAGTTTATAAGTAAATGTGTGAAGCATCAGCACTGGATTTTTAAGCATTTAAAAATCACACCCACACCCACATGGCCTGATGATGATAAATGTAGCCTATTACAGTAGATTACCCTTCAGAGCGCAGAACGAGATGTGCATTTAAACCTGCTATAGCTGTTTTTTTGGCTTCTTGGGGGCAGCAGAATCAAGCTGAAAACACAAAACTGCCATACTGTCACCCCATAAAGCTGACCTGTGGATTGTGGACACAATACTATGCTTCTTTGTACCAGTCCGTCAAACTCCTTATGTTTGCAGACGACACCACCCTCGTTGGACTCATCTCTGGTGGGGAAAAGTTCACCCACAGGAGGGATATTGAACATTTAGTGACCTGAGGCCAGATGCATAAACAATGTGTATGCACAAAAACTATACATACACCTTTTCCCGCACATAAGCTGGTATTTATAAATGAAGAATGCTTGCATCTCATTCAAACTTAAGACCAAGCGTACACACCGTTTGAACTGCAATAGCTGCAGGTAATATGATGAGGAAGATAGTGACTATAAATTCAGGGATGGATAACACTGTTTTTAGGTTGTTTGCCAACTTCACCTCTTCACCAGACTTAACATCATTCTGTAAAATGTCAAAGACTCATTTAGAAATATATTTTAAAATCATTTCGGTGAATTGAATTGTTGTGAAGCACTTTATAAAGTCAGTTTAAGCATGAGCACTATGAAGTATTCATTCACCATCCTTTTGATGCTTAATAATGATAATTGAGATCTTACCACAATGATGTTTGGCAGAAACATATGATGAATTAGTCAAACAGACAACACAAAATATCCACAGACGTACACACAACTTTATAAATCCAACCAAACAAATAAGCCTTTGCATATTTCTGCCTTTGTGCATGCACACAGTTTTACATTGTGAATCTACCCAAGGTTTCCTGCATGTCACCACTGGTAAATTTCTTTTTCTCTGTTCCACAAAGTGTTGAAAAAAAATTCTGGTTCTTAAGCTGCTAAATGCTCCACTATGTTCACCAACTAGTGTTTAGTGGGTTTATCACAACAGCTTTTAACAGCTGCCTGCTGCAGCTGGAAACGAAGTTCAGGAGAGTACAGAGACTGATCCAAAACAGTTAAGGGAGGAAACCAAAACAATGAGCTGGAAGACGCTAAAACGCTTGCACAAACTGAAGGGAACCCCTGGCTCCTCCAGTCTGCATGTCGAAGTTTCTTTGGGCAAGATAATAAACATCAAATTGCTTCCTATGGCTGTGCCATCGGTGAGTGAATTCTTTTCACTGTTTACTGTAACTGATAAGCAGGTGGCACCTTGTATAATAGCCTCGGCCACCACTGTAAGAACGTGTGTGTAAATGGGTGAGTGTCACATGTAGTGTTAAGGCCAAAACACACCGGCGCTGTACGACGCACGTCAAAACAGCTGCCCCCATTATTTTCTATTTACAAACCCACACCAGCGGCGGCTCAACACGTGTTGACGTGCCACGCCGCGGCACTTTGCGCTATTGTCCTATTTTTCCAGCGTCGCCGCCCTTGAAAAAGATTGTCCTATTTTTCCAGCGTCGCCGCCCTTGAAAAAGCGCTATTTTGTACTTCCCAGCTCCCGTAGTAGCAGTAGCAACATACCGTCGTTGTCTAGTTGTCGTGGTCGTCCTGCGTTGTGTGTTTTCTTCTTGCACCCCGTCTTCTTCCTCGTCTTTTGTTCTAATTGGCGGTTGGCAACCAGTACCGCCACCTAGCGGACTGGAGTGTGTAATAGAAATCCGGTTGACGCCCCGCAGCGCGACGCTTTTTGTGTGTGTTGGGGGCGGCACTTGATTGACTGTTTTGGCCTTCAGGGATCATTTATGCTCAACGTTAGAGACGGACACGGAAACAGAGACGGACGAAGCCTTCTGTCCGTGCTCTGTATTCATTTCGTCCGTAGTTGTGCCCATTTCCTGAAAGCTTGTGGATACGGACGAAACGGAGAAGTACTACTGGAGATCAATGTGGCAGTGTATTGTAGTTCAAGCAAGACGTTACTGAAGAAGATGACGAAGAAATTTAAATAATGGTGGAGCAGAACGTATTGGTAATATAGTGAAAATAATTCTCTGACCACAAGTTGAGATGTACTGTAAATCTTAAAGTAATAGCCTGGACTATAATTTGCTTAAATCAGGCCTATATTTGGGCCAGGCCTGTAATTCCTTTCACACAAAACTGCTGCTCAGCAAAAATGGTACACACATTCAAATTGTGTCACTACAGCATCATCATTCACAGCATACCGACACAACGCCACTTTATCCTGTTAAAACTGTTGTTCCAACTTGGATTCATTTTTCATGAAGAGACCTTTTGATTTTTTTTATCTGAAGACCCTTACAGACTAAAGGAACATGAACAACTTACAGGGTAATCAAGGAATGGACACATATTGAGGTAGCCAACAATCCGGTTTTACAATTCCAAAGAACTTCTATAAAAAAAATGAACTGCTTGGCAACCAGACCAGGCCTCTAATTGAGACATGCGTTTATTTGTCAAAATGTGCAGCCACACCAGGCTAGTAAAAGGGACTGGGCTTTTAATTGGGACCAGGCTTTTAACTGACGTTTTACAGCATATAATGTTACTGGCCGCGCAGACCATCACCATCGACAACGCTGTCTTACGACCTCCTCCACCATCGACTTGTGTGAAACTTCTGACTCTGCCCTTTAGTGCCATCTAGTGGCTGTATCTATGCCAACATAAAGGACACATGGATGTATGAAGACGGTGACATTTATGTTTGAATGGGACATACCTATTTTTGTAAATAAAGGGAGTATAAATGAGCCCTCAGAGCACTCTGAGTGGTTGGAAGACTAGAGAGGGGTCTGTTTAGTAGCAAAGTGGTCCATTGTTAATATTAAAATATTGACTGTAATCTGTGACTGTGCATATTTAACTTGGTGTTGCTGTAGCCTCAAGTAACCCTGAAGGCACGACTGAGTTCAGACTTGTGCTGTGTTGAAGGTTTTTACAGAAATGTTACTGACCTGGTAAGATGCTGTGCTCTTATACCTTACATAAAGGGGAACGGGTGCTCATGCAGATGCGAGACCAACATGAAAAACTGCAATCACAGTTATGTAACAAGGTGCATGTCTGAAAGAGGCTTTTGTGAGTGGGTGGGGAAAAAAACAGTTAAATGCCTAAACTTGTCTGAAAGTTGTCAGTTTGATTTTAGAAACAAAACCAAGACAAAGAGAGAAAAGCGTCGCATCAGCTGTAAGAGATCATTATACAAGAGGCTCCTATGGTTAGGCCTTATAAATAATAGCAGACGTAAGGTATTCTCCAAAGGACGATAGGAACTATGTCTCACAGACAAGTCAGTTGGAGGTAGGTGTTTGAAGCGAAATTATACTTGGAACAGATGCAGAACAAAGACTCTTGGTGCCATAATGCATGACTGATCACTATTTACTTCCTGAGAAATCACTACGATGTCTGAATTCTGTCGGTGCATCAACAACCATGAGTTAACAGCTCCAACATCCCTCCCTCTTCACACACAGCTCATGGCTTTTGTGTCTGATGTGGATTTAAGTGCTCATATTTCCACATGGATAATGAGGGCTTCACCCCAACAATGGCAACATCATCACTGAGGCTGAAAGAGGCATTGCTGATGTGAGCTGTGGGTGCATCTGCCGAGGAGACACATCTCGGTGCCTTTCCTTCACGACCATTAACTCACAATTGTATTCATGCAAAAAAAAAAAAGATGACAAAGGAACTAATTAGTGCCACCTTAATGCCCCTGCGGAGGAGCATGAGGAACCTCTTATTATTGTTGCAGTAAAAGAGACAAGCACAGAACACAGAGGTATTACGCAGCACTTTAATACAATCAAATATTCTTAAAAGCCTCTTTTTGGCCTTTGAGTTCCATTTTTTATCTAAAGCACTCAGAGGTAATATATTAGTTGCTGGGAATCATCAGAGCACCTTCTCTTTCCTGTTTGTCCATGCACATTTCTGTGGCCCGCTGCTTCACTTGCCGTCCTCCTGGATGTCAAACTGTCTGGTGGATTTGGTGGATTCCAGCATGAGTTCGTACAGCTGGCCTATCTGGTCGTCCTGGAAGTTGTTGAGTTTCCCCTCTGGCAGCTCAGCCCCAAACTTGACTGAGCTGCGTTGGGTCTCCGTTGCCTCCAGTACCTGAGTCTGCAGGGTGTCCTTATAATTCTGCAGGGGTTTAAACACAGACAGGAATAGCAGCAGTGTTTAGCACCTGGTCTTTCATCCCATCTCCACTTTCAGATTCATTAAACACATCACGCAGTGTGGCTTGTGCAACATATGGTTCGGGATGGATATGCAATAAAACATCACAACAAAAATGTGAGTTTAGCCAACCCTCACAGGATCAGTCTGTGATATTCTTTTTTTAAAGCAAATCCCATGTGCAGAGTCACACCAACAATGAATGTCTCCTACTAACAGGTACTGTGTGTATCCAAAGCCTGATAATCTTATTCCTCTGTGCCATACACACTCAATGACACCTACACCGTCCTGCTGTTAACTACTCACTAGAGCACCAAATGTGGATTAATACACTGCTGAAAACAGTCCCAAGCTTCAGCCTTAAATAACAGTGTGTGGGTATTCTGAATATTTCTAACATCCTGCAGGATACGTCCGTTCCGACTTTCTATAAGCTCTGCAGAAAGGAAACCTCAGATAAATATGACCAGTTCAGCCAGTCTTTATTGTACATCCATGATCTGTATGGTGTAGTTAGTGGTGGATAAATTATCAAATTGAAGCTGTTGGTTTTTTTTAAACTAAACTGATGCATTAGAAAAGTTTAACTGGTGTGTTTCGACAGGGTTTGAGCTTTAGCCAGGGTTCTGTTTACAGCCTACTGTTGGTCATGTGGGCGAAATAATGCTTTATTTCACTTTGTGCATCTGCTTAGTCGACAAGTTGTAGATGGTTGGCAAGAGCACTCGCATTTGCAGCCATGCGTCTCCTTCTATGCCTGCAGGGAAGCAGAGTGCTGCACAAACACTGCCCTGTGTGTGCATGAGCTGCTGTTGCAGTGGGCAGCTATCGCACATCGACGCAACTCAGAGGAAATACGCCTCCTCTTAAACACTGTCATTCTTAAAGTACTGATACTAACATAACAGGGGATTGAACGGTTTTTGTTATGTTACTAACATGCGTGCTTATTTCAAGCCAACCATGATCTTTTTTTCTAAACCTAACCACATAGTTTTGTTGCCTAAACCTTACCAAGAAGCTCTGGTGCAACTGTGACTGTTTAAAACTGTGACCGTTATCCTGTCGTCCAACGGTAGGCACGCTAAGTTATCTAATGCTCCTGTGGGCTGCACTCAGATGTAGGAATTTTCCCACCTTTCGTGGTAGTATGAGTTGAATGACTTGTTGGGATATGATGCTGTAGACACACCAGGGAGCAGCAAAGTGCCTCTGGCGAGCTGCTATGCAATGTTCGCGGAAAGCTGTGGCAGCCACTTTAAGCTGCAGCAACTAGGGGTGTGCCATATCATCTTGTTCATGGTAATACCGGTATAATTTTTAACATCGTATTAAAAATTCATTTCGTGATACTCGCACGTTCCGACTTGTTGACATCTGACGTCATACCGTTACCAGCAGCAACAACAAGCATGGCTGAAGGCGAAATTATTACTGACTCAGCGGTGGTTCCAAGAAGAAGAGCAGCTTCAGTAGTGTGGCGCCGTTGAGCCTAAATGTCTCAGACTCTTTTAGTGAGTTGCCACGAGTTACCCTGCCTGCAGAGGGAACTCATTCAGCGGCTCCTCTGGCAGCAGTACAGCGTCTCTCCCTCTCCTCTCTCGCCATGCGGACATGGGAGTCGGTGTTGTCAAGTGATTTTGTTTTCTTCTTTTGATTTCTTTAGTAATGTAAACCTACGTGACGCTCACACCTCGACAAAAAACTACATATATGTGACTGTGTGATAGTTGTGGTATCATAACAGCCTGTCACAGGTTACAACATGATTAGAGGAGGAATGGCAGAGCATAAAGGTCCAGGTGGAAAAAAACAACTCAATCATTTAGGATTTTGCTAAAAGAAGGAAATCACCTGTTGATTTACATTTGTAGATAGAGTGCATTTTGTACATTTGGGGGCTATTTAAATGAGTAATTTGTAGTAGATTTTATTTTGTTGAACTATTAATATTGTATACAGAATCTGAATTTCGTTACGTAATATCCTGAAATATCATGATATTATTTTAGGGCCATATCGCCCACCCCTAACGGCCGTTTAATTCTGTGGCGAAGTGCGGCCAAACTAAAGGATGGGGATAGTTTGCCAGAGAATTTCCCCAGCCAATCAGTAAACAGAGTCCTGTGACATGTTGACCTATGTTAAAAAGAATTTCCTCCTGCCTGAAACACATGAGCACAATGGCGAGCCACAGAAAATTGTAATTATTGTGGCGAGCCGTCGAGCCGTCGTGGCTGCTTGGTGTTTGGTGTTTAAGTTCAGTAATTTAAAGGACACAAGTATAGTAATAATAATATCTGGCTTCCACTAAACCTCAGTGATCTTTGCCAAGCTCTTTACTTTTTCCTTTTAGATCAGACAGATGTTCTAAAAAAACCCAAAGTGGTTGATGCCGACTGCAGCAGCCCAGACGTGGACAGATGTGGCAGAGCCACAAAAACCTTCCCAGAGGAAATCACAGCACATTTCACCTAGTCTATCACAATTCGTTTTTTTTAAATTAAAATATCAATGCTCACTGTATAGTAAACTCAAGGTTATGGTCTTTAATTTACAGCGCTGACATGGCTCAGGGCCAATCTGTACACATAGATCTCCTCTTCTCAGAGTGAACTGTCTAGTTAACCTCAGCCCATGTGTGATGAGTCAAAGCTGTCAGTGCTGCAAATGAATCATCCTAAACAGGACCACAGCCACCTCCGTCTGTTTCACTTCTGAATAGCCATCCATCATTTGAACAAAGAGCATGCAGTGAATGTCTGAAGTTTTTGCCCATTCAGAAGGCATCTTGGGTTTTTGGAACACTTTCACTGTAAGCAATAAGGAGCCATTTATCTGAGAGGTCTTCTCCTGCACATAATGTAATTGAACATGTGCCAAAAAGGAACACTCCAACAGTTTGGCACACTTGTACGTTTACTTTATCATTCAAGGACTTCTTGGAAAAGTCTAGGTATCCTAATTGCCTCTGGATCTGCAACTTAAACAGGGGTCTGCCATGTCACTTATTGAACTATGTGAGATTGTCTAGTTACTAGAGATGCACTGATGGCAATTTTCTTGGCTGGTTATGATTTTTTGAATCTCTAAATGCCTGACCTGCCGATTCAGATTTTTGTTTTCTTTTTCTGAATTACAACTGACAGCATACACAAATATTTTTTGTAGCTTTTCTTAAGAGGCACTGGAAACGTGGCTTGTAATAGTAAAAATCCACGTGTGACATAAAAGTTAAGTGTCTCGTTAGGCATCCAAAAACACCTGAGTGAAAACAAATTTTAAAACTATTAGAAAACCTTGCATAAAAACAGCTTATCTTGGAAAAAATTACTGTGAAGGTTCTCGCCTGCCAGCTAGAAAATGTCTTACCAGACATATACCTGCTTACCAGACAGGCTTTTTCAGGAATAACCTTTCATTCTTCAATGTGAGACAACTGTTTAATATTAAATATCACCCATCAGATTCCTCTGTTCCTGTAGTAATAGTGTCCCTTGTGGCTTTTGATAGTTTTTGAATGGTGCTACTTGTTTTATATCCTTGAAACTTTTGGCTTTGGTGAGAAGTTCATATCACTGATTAGGCTGCTATACACATTTCCAGTCTCTTCAATACCATACTTCTCCCTGATATTTCCAGGTAGGTTGCAGTACAAGACGGGCTGTCCTCTTTCACCTCTACTTTTTGCCATAGTCATTGAGCCCTTGTCATGTGCACTCCAACTTAACAAAGAAATAAAAGGCATCATTAGAGAGGGCAAGAACAAAAGGTTTCACTCTATGCAGACGATGTGCTGCTATACATCTCTGGCCCCAATTCTCTACGGCATGTTTTTGGTACCCTTGGCCTGTGGTTTTCAAACTTTTTGTGTCTAAGGCACACTGAAGGCCAGGCCAAAATCTCAAACTATGAACAATAATTTCTATATTGTGTGTCATCACTCTTATCACGACTTAGGATAATAATAAAGAAAAAATAAGACAGGTAGCTTTCGTGATACTGTCTACTGAATGATTTTTCTTTAGGTGGTAAGTAATTTTCGCTGGTGCTTTGTTGTAATTTGTCCATACAATAAAGTGATCCATTGTCCCACACACAGCTTTCTCCTTTTTAATGTCATCATCCCTAACACTGACTGCCAATCAGGGCTTTAGATGTGTCACACACTTATAAATCTCACGCGAACAGAAACAAATAGGTTCTCTGTGAAGGTTGTTTGAATTTAATTAAATTAAATTACACTTTTTAGCTAGAGTTTGTCTCTTTATACGGAAATTGGTACAAACAACATACTGATACTGTCAATTAAAATTCATTCTTAACTTTTTGTAGGCCCAGGTGAATATTGCATTAATAATGTGTGGTTATCACAAAATCCCATGGCACACCTGGATTGACATCCCAGCACACCATTTGAGAACCACTGCCCCAGACCAACTTTACATTACAATTACAACTGCAAACTAAATTTACAGAAAAGTGCTGTTTCCTGTTAACGAGGCTGCCCGTCAGTACTCATTCTCTTCTCTTCCTTTTATGGTAACATGCAAGTTTGTACATCTCTGTGTCTGTATCATAAATTTAATTAGTTTCAGGCGGCTATAAACCAGTGAAGACAGTTATGTATATTATATACCATTTATGCCACTAGATGTGTCTAAATCCTACGCACTGAACCTTTAACTATAGCACCACTGAGTGTCCTCTTCATCCTCTGTTGGAGAGTTTGAGTCTCTCCCCTGTGGACTGCGATCAAGAGCACTAAAGGGGAAGTATAACATGGTCAATAAGTCTTCTATCTCTCTCATGCTCAGGATGACTCAGCTGATGATCAGTTTTCCATATAGCTAACATGTGATTTGGGACCATATAAATAAAACTCATACAATACGTAACTTCACAGTCCATTAATCCTGTCACTCAGCGCAGCTCACAGGCTTCACCACAGCTATTTTTTTGCATTCACATCAACATCCCTTCATTTCATTTCACCAATACTATCTCATCTTTTCCTTTTGTTCCCTACAAACACATTTCTCTCCGTCTCTTTTGGGAAAGCTTGTTTGTCCCAGTGGAGCCGATTTATTAGGAGCAGAGAACTCCCATGGGTGCCTCTGAAATAAATGGATTACACGCTGAACACTCAGTGCTTGTAATCTCATTTGGAGTCTTGCTCCTCGTCTGTTCCCACTCCTCTGTACTTTTCTGAGGAAGCTGAGATTCTGCGGAAATTCACCTCCTTTTAAAAGAATGGACAGAGAGGAAAAAGAACTGTGGAGACAGCCAGGAAAGAATTCAAGCTGTTAGGGCTCGGCTATACTCATTACATAATAAGTTCTCAACAGCTGTCAAATAAAGCAATTGGTGCAAATTGGCGTGGCGTGGTGTGGGAATTTTATTTTTATGTGGTCTATTAATGTGGTGTGTGATTGGACCCCACAAAGAATAACCTCTATTTGGCTGAAGCTAATAAATTGAACGATTTTATTTGCAACTAAATGAAATGCCCTGCCTCCCATCCTGGCATCTGGACTTTAATGAAAGCAGTTGGAATAAAGTGGTGATTATTAGCTTTTACTTGACTTTCTCTGTAACTTTAATGCTTTTGCATAATACTTCACAGCTATATCTATATATAACTATGGATGGAGTGCAATTTTAGATCAGGTTTCCAATATCTTTAAAGGGAAATTTCGGTTTATTTCAACCCGTCTCCTATCGTCCTAAATTTGTTTCAAGTGACTAGTGACATAAAAATAATAGTTAGCATGTTAGCCGTTAGCCTAGATACAGCCGGAGCGCATAGTAGCATCAGACCTGTTAAAACGTAAGTGAACGGGCATACTTCAAGTGCAACAAGCTTTTTTTTTCCACAAAGACCACCTCATATCATTAGGATAAATGTCAGAGAACATATAGAAAACGACATNAGTTAGCCTAGATACAGCCGGAGCGCATAGTAGCATCAGACCTGTTAAAACGTAAGTGAACGGGCATACTTCAAGTGCAACAAGCTTTTTTTTTCCACAAAGACCACCTCATATCATTAGGATAAATGTCAGAGAACATATAGAAAACGACATGCAAACGTGTTGTCTTACCTTACCGGTGTGGTGCCATGTTTGTTTACCATTTAGCTAAGGCTGCAACTGGTCCCATTCCTTGCAACNTTATCATTTAGCTCTGCTTTCCAAAGCGCTGCCGAAATATCGCGAGAACAAGCAGTGATCTCATACCGTGCCTGAAATCTCGCGAGCTCTAGATAAAGCCCAGCTGGATACTACTCCAGGTGGAGGTGTCTCGTCCTCGG